>NC_041056.1:43789405-43826905 GCF_900634775.1 Gouania willdenowi | reverse complement strand
GGTGCACGCACATAGCTGCGCCGCGCACACGCAGAGATGGCTGTGCGTGTGACGGTGACCTCTGGGCTCGTGCTTTATATCATTTATATCAGACTCACCGCGTGCACGGACGAGGACGTGTGCGTGCCCGTGGCTGTGGAGCATGTCCGCGGGCGCGCAGACGACGCACAGCTGGTGTTACGCGTGCGTGCGTTCAGGCAGGAGTTCTACCTCCACCTGAGGCCGGACCCCTCGTTCCTCACCGCGGGGAGCCACGCGCACGACCTCGCGCACTGCTTCTACTCCGGGCGCGTGAACGCGGAGCACGGCTCGTTCGCGGCGCTCAGTGTGTGCGCGGGCGTGCGCGGCGCGTTCTCCTCCAACAGCACGGACTACTTCATCAGCCCCGGAGGATGGACGCAGGATGGACGGAGGAAGGATGAAGGATGGACGCAGGGACCAGGAGCGTCTCTGGAGAGGACGCACGTGATACGCCGCCGGAGACGGGACGCTGGAGGCGGTGACGTCACCAACAGGTGCGGAGTGGCATCTGACGCCTACCTGAGCCTGGGACTGGGCCACCTGGGTCCCCAGGCTGTGCTGGAGGGCCTGGGCCGGTCCAAGCGCTTTGCCTCCATGCCCAGGTTCGTGGAGGTCTTGGTGGTGGCCGATGAGTCCATGGTTCGTTTCCATGGAGACGACCTGAAGCACTACGTCCTGACCCTGATGTCCGTGGCCGCCCGGCTCTACAAACACCCCAGCATCCTCAACTCCATCAGCATCGTGGTGGTGGGATTCATGGAGGTCAGGGACCCCGATGGAGGTCCAAAGGTGTCCAGTAACGCGGCCCTCACCCTGAGGAACTTCTGTTCTTGGCAGAAGAAGATCAACAAAGTCAGTGATAAACACGCAGAGTACTGGGACACGGCCATTCTGTTCACCAAGCAGGTAAGGAGGGGGAGCCATCATGTCTTTATGTCATCATACAGTCGTTCCATTTCATTTCAACAAATATAATACGCACTTCAGTCTAAGAAAATAGGAGATTTTTATCAATTGTTTCATGATTATTCACTATTATTAAAAGTGACAATAATGGGTCAATATATGTGACATTAGGTGGAAATATTTATAAGTTCTGAACATGTTTGGAAAGTGTCATATATGGGAGTAATGTAGCAAAAATGCATTAAAAGGAGCAAAAATATGGAAAGAAAAAGTGATGAAAATAGGTTAAAATATGATAAGTTTAGTTTAGTTGGAGAAAAAGGATCAAAATAAGCAAAAATTGACTCAAATTATTAGAAAAAATAGTTTTAGTTTTTTGAAAGAATCAGGCGACCCCCTCACAGTTTTTCTTGACCCCAAATATGCTCCTGACCCCAAGGTTGAGAATCCCTGGTTTAGTGGGTTGTAGATTTGAAGCTGCAGAAAAAAGTGATTTCCACTTTATTGTTCCTTAGTTTTCACTTTACATGTAAATTATTTCTCCATCCAAGCAATAAATTACTTTTTTTTAGACCCAATTTTTGTGTAAGTTTATGAATGTATTTTTCCATTTATCTTACCATGTGTGCATATGTCATCAAAGGTTTACGCTATATGTCGTGGAATCTATTTTTTGACAGTAATGCATGATTTATTTAGCCAAAAAGAAAAAATGCTTATTTTTTATATTGCGTAGTTGTGAAAGTATTTTGTGTCATCTTTCAATTTTCTCACTGTAAATGTTTAGTTTAATACTTCATGAGATATGGATAATGTAGTGAGGGGGTGTGTCCTTATTTATCTTCTATGTTCATCTTCCAATATATCAGTAACTCCATCACATAGAAAGGTAAATATGGTATAGTAATAAGCTCCACCCACTCCAGAATATAGAAATAGATCTGCTATACATCCTATCTGGTGGACATGTCAGCTCCTCTAAATAGTCAGTGTGTGTTTGGGTCTGGAACATGTTTATTAAAAGTTACTCTTTATTGGGATATAAAACTATTTTTCTTTGTTACTTCATTTTTATTTTGGACCCAAACTTTGTGTTATTTAATCACTGGTGAATATTTTTAATCCTTAACATGAGGCCATTGTAGCTTAACTCTGTGTCTGATAATTATTTATTATTTATTAATTATTATAGGTGTAGTTCCTGAGATATTGGAAGCTGAAAATGGAAGAAAAATAAGAACACACACCTCTACCTAAATTGTCCATATCTAAAAAAAATGTTATATAATAATTGCAGAACAATATGTCAACATTTGTGCGTGGGCTATTTGTTGAAATCACATGTAATGATCTTCATTTATTATTACAGGGCCTGTTCTAAACCAGGGTCGTTCAGGGGCCAAAAACAGAGTAGATCATATACTATAAAAAACAAGTCATTGAAACATTACATTGCTCTAGTTTCATGTATAAATGATATATAAAGTACATAAGGAACGACAATATTCAGAAAATTATTCACTGCAGTATCTTCACCTGCATTTTGATAGAAACGTGGGAAAACTGTGATATATGCAAATATTGTGGAGATTCATTGACACAATGAAAGACAAGATGGCGCCTGTGCTCGTCCAGCCGTCTGCTGGACTCCTACGTCGAGTTGTTTGTTTTTACTATTCATGTCATATCAACTCAACTATATAATAGATTTGTCTCTGCAGTCTGGAGTTATAATTATGGATGGGACAAACTTTTCCTGCCCTTTCGTTTGCTCGTACGACTCATCTGAGCTCCTGACAAAAAGGGGAGGCAGAGGAAACGAGGCTGTCGTTCCGGTGTCCAAGTTAAACGCAGACGGGCTCCTCGTTTAGGAATCGACACCTTCGATCACCGGGTCAGGTGTTTACGGATGATTCCTCTCCTTGGTGTGCGCCGCGGCTGCGACGAGCACTCATCGCTGTCTTCCTGGGTCATCTCGTCCGGTTCTCTGGAGCCAGCGCAGCGCTGGAGCTAGTGTAGTGCTGGAGCCAGTGTAGCGCTGGAGCCAGTGTAGCGCTGGAGCTCATGCTGGAGCTAGCGCTGGAGCTCATGCTGGAGCTAGCGCTGGAGCCAGTGTAGCGCTGGAGCTCATGCTGGAGCTAGCGCTGGAGCTCATGCTGGAGCTAGCGCTGGAGCTCATGCTGGAGCTAGTGTAGTGCTGGAGCCAGTGTAGTGCTGGAGCCAGTGTAGTGCTGGAGCTCATGCTGGAGCTAGCGCTGGAGCTCATGCTGGAGCTAGCGCTGGAGCTCATGCTGGAGCTAGCACTGGAGCTCATGCTGGAGCTAGCGCTGGAGCCAGTGCGCCGCTGGAGCTGTGGTCATTGGGATCCATTGCCTCCATGCCTTCCCGTGTTTACACCGGACAACAATCATCTGACTTCCCGACACATCTGGAGACCACGTGACCGTATTGCGTGTCTTCAATCGCGCTGTGTCCAGCTGACATGAAGATCGTGACGTCACCCTTGATTCAGCTTCGTCTACTGAATGTCGTTCTATAGCGAATACATTTTTCTCCCTGAATGAACTTTTTACCAGGAAAAATGTGGATTTTATGTGTTTTCCTGAGACATGGCAGAGAGAAGGTGAGTTTATTCATCTAAATGAACTCTGTCCTGATGGCTGCTCGGTCTTTGGGAGGCTCCGCCCCTCTCGTGGGACAGTTTTACCTGTAAAGTGATGAACAGTCTTTCCATCCTTTGAATCACACATGTTTAAGGTTGGTGTGATGGTCTATCGTCCTCCTGGACCTGCTGCTCTCTTTTTAAAGGATTTTAGTGACTTTTTATCTTCAGTGATAAAGTTGGAAAATGTTTTAATCCTTGGATTTTAATATTCATGTTGATGACAGCACATCCTGCCCAGCAGTGGAACTTTTAACAATGATTGAAACTTTAAATTTTCTGTCTCTGGCCCCACCCATCAAAAGGGTCACACTTTCCACCTTGTTTTTTCACTTGGCCTTAACGTTGCCACTGCTGTGTTTTATTTGATCTAATCTCCTGTTACTGGTGACATCTGGAGATATGATAGGCTGTTTCCTCACACTGGGTCCGCCCATCTGTTAGCTGATTGGCTGTTCCTGTGTTTCTGCTGGTCATGAAGACAGCTCCGCTTCAACAGAAACTCACTTCATAACAAACAACAAGCTAAAGTTCTGTCTCTCCTGGACGTGTGCACGTCTTACAGTCACAAACACCAGACAACACATGGTAGAAGCAGTGACATCACTAATTTTACTCCAAAAAAAACTCCAAAAGTCCCATTAGAAACTATTTTGTCTTTAAACGAGGCAGAGATGGTAAAACAATAGGAGATCTACTGTGAAGGCGCTGTCACCAGCTATAGGAGCCAAAGGAGAGAACACTTTTTATTTTCCCGCACAGACTCGTTCTTTTTTTATTTTATTTTTTTTATTTACAGAGATATTTTCAATCTACAAACAATATTTACAAATGATATACATACAAAGGAGGATCTCATCCAATCTCATAAAACACCAGTGACGTCATCCAGAAAATACATACAAATATAATTTTCTCAATTCCTGTTTATTGTATTTTATTCTCTATGGTTAATTATGTTGGAGAAGAAACATTATTGTCAAATAATTGTTTTTTTTATAAAGACAGTGGATTTGTTTTCCTAAGTTAATTATTTATATTAGTTAAACATAAATTAATGTACAAAGGAAACTGAATGATTATTTTTTTAGTTTCAATCATATAAATTATAACTTCATTTATTAGTTTTTTTATTGCTTATATGCTTTTGTTCATGTACTCTTATAATGCACCAAACAACACTATAAGTCATTAATAAGTATTTTTAACTTGTACAAATACTTTGTTGTTCATAGTGATATTATGATGTCTGCGGACTCTGGAAAATGTCCTGGTTCTGTTTGATCTCGTCAGCATTTAACAACGTCACTCATCAAATCTTGTTGTCAAGACTGTATGACCTGGTCAGAATGTCAGGACCAGTCTTTGGGTGGTTCTCCTCTTACTTATAGGGGAGGAGCTTTAGTGTCTCTGCAATGTGGGGTTCCCCAGGGCTCTGTTTTAGGCTCAGTTTAGTTTTTACTCTATATTTGCTGATGATAATCAGCTTTACTGTTCTTTTAACACATCTGAGAGCCAGACATGAAGCTCTGCTGAAATGTCTTAAACAATGGCTCAGCGCAAATTCCCTGCAACTAAACTGTGACATAACGGAGATGCTGGTGATTGTTCCTGATGACATCATTCCAGGGATTCACCAGTATTTGAACGATCTGAGTTTGTCTAATAAAACAAACCTCAGAAATCTAGACATTATCTTTGACAAAGTAATGTTCTTAGAGCATCACTCAAAACTGTTAGCAAGGAAGTGTTTTTACCGACTGAGGAACATCTCTAAACTTAGAACAATTGTGTCCAGAAATGATCATGAAATGATGTTTCACATCTTTGTATCTTCTCGTTTAGACTACTGTAACAGTTTATGGTGTGTACAAACCTCTGTGGTGAGGTCACTGACTCACACAAACAGAAGGTCAGGCTCCTCCCTCCTACAGTAGAGACGTGTTGTGTCCTTGTACCTCCTCTCAGAGGCTGAGGTCTCTGGATCAGAACCTGCTCATGGTCCCTCGTACTCGTTCCAGGACCAGAGGAGATCATTCCTTCCAGGCCGTTGCGCCAACGCTCTAGAACGATCTTCTGCCTTCTTTGTGCTCACTTTGATTCTGTTGATGTTTTTAAGAACAAACTGAAAACCTCTTTGTTTCAGAAAGACTTTGAATTCTAGTGGATTAAGTTTTATGACCTCATGTTTTGTGACTGTAAATATACTTTGTATTTTTGTTGTAATTCTACGAAGCACTTTGTGACTATATAATGCTGTACAAATAAACATTACTTACTTACAATGATTCATGTTTCTCTTTTATTTTCACTTTCTCCTGTGAGCCAAGTTAGATCCTCTAAAGCAGCGATTCTCAACCGGTGGGTTGGGGACCTGTACTGGGTGGGTCGCAGACAGCTCGTCAAAAAATAAATAAATACTTAATGTCTCTCATGTTGGACTTGTCTTTTATTTTGAAAGAAACTTTTCTTTTGACAGACATGCTGTGAAATACATGTTGCACAGGAAATTATATAGATGTATGTTTTATAAATGATGATAGATGTGTGTTTTTGAAAAACTAAATCTGGTTGGTTGAATTCTAAAATAAAGTGGATTGTGATTAAATGACTGTGGATAAATGTGTGTCCTAGGGTGACACCAGTCAGGAACCCCTGTTGGCCCCCGGGCCTTAAGTTTGACACGTGTTGTGGGCTTTGTCAGGTGATTTACAGCCAAACATTAACCTGCTGATTTTGAAGAAGAAGAGATGAATCAGTGCAGGACAGAGGATTATTGTGATGAATTGTTTCTAGTTTCTATCCTGAGGCTCTCTGAGCACCCTCCTGCTTTACATTAGTGCACGTGGCCGTGCGCTCTGCCTGCAGCCTAAACACATTGTTAACCTGTCCTAACGTGGCCCTGTAGGACCTGTGTGGGGCCACGACCTGTGACACCCTGGGCATGGCTGATGTTGGGACCATGTGTGACCCCAAGAGGAGCTGCTCAGTCATAGAGGACGATGGGTTACCCTCCGCTTTCACTGCTGCTCACGAACTGGGTAAGAAATCATCATCACGACACTCACAGTTACACATAGCGATATTATAGAGACCCCCAGGGACCCCCACTGTAGCTGAAGGTGGTTGAACATTGAAGAACAGTCATGTGGAGACAGGACCATCTATAAGGGGGAATAAAGGGGAGAGATTTTTGGGGTATAAAGGGTTTATAAGTCTGGAACATGTCTGGAAAGTGGAAAAAATGTGCAGAAAAGTGTCAGAAATAGGAGAAATATAGCAAAAATACAATGAAAAGAGCAAAAATATGACCCCCTCCCAGTGTCTCGTGACCGAAATGGGGTCCTGACCCCAAGGTTGAGAACCCCTGATTTCGTGGGCTGCAGATTTTAGTCGGTGGAAAAAAGTGATTTCAACATTATTAGAACTAAACTAGGATACTATTTGTTCTTCTACGTGTAAATTATTTTAGACCCGATTTTTAATGCTAAAGAATAACGCTACATGTAGCATTAATCTTTGATTGACAGTAATGCATGGTTTATTGTTACGAAAATTAAAATAATGAATTTTTTATATTATGTAATTGTGAAAAATCTTGTGTAATCTTTAGGGGAATTTTGTGCAATTGTTTGGTTTTAGGAAAATTATTTCCATAATTTGTAATTAAGAAAAATAAAAATACGGCAGTTATGTGATATAAGCATCACATAACCGCTGGTAATTTACACAATGATGAATGTTTTTTTTACTTTCTCCTGAGGGCCCAATTGGATGCTCTAAAGTAGGGGTTCTCAACCTTGGTGTCAAGACCCCCTTTGGGGTTGCTAGACACTGGGAGGGGGTCACCAGATGCTTTCAAGAAACGAAGACTATTTTTTCTAATAATTTGAGCCAATTTTTGCTTATTTTTACTATTTTTCTACAACTCCACCAAACTCACCATATTTTAACATATTTTCATCGCTTTCTCTTTCCATATTTTTTCTCCTTTTAATGTATTTTTGCTACATTTCTCACATTTCTGACACTTTTACATCACATTTTAATGACTTTTCTACACATTTTTTCCACTTTCCAGACATGTTCATCACTTATAAACCATTTCTACCACTTTTACACCTAATGTCACATATATTGACCTATTTTTGTCAATTTAACCACATTCACTATTTGTCATGCCCATTATTTACCAGTTTGAACCAATTGTTCCAATATTTGTTCTCCATTTTTGTCCACTCTATTTTGCAACTTTTAACCAATTTCTATGGTTTTTAAAATCTCATTTCACCACCTTTTCCACCATTTCTGCTCTAATGGTGCGGTTTGGGTCGATGATGATGATGATGATGATGATGATGATGATGATGATGGTGGGTCTAACAGCTGAACGTTATCAATCCAAAGCTCGGCAGCTGCTAAAGTCGGATCCAAAAATCTCAAGTATTTGCGTGGATGTTGTAAACTAACATCTCAAACAGTGTCAGGTCATGTGACACACCAGCAGAAACAAATCATTCCAACACGATAGCACATGTAGGAGTGTGTATTTATGATAAAGAAGCTGCTTTAAAAATGTGTAGAAACCAAACAAAACTCTTCAAACTAACCTTTGATTCACGTTTTTCATCAATCACTCAATCTTCCATTCTGAAAGTGAACATGTGACTATGTTTGTCCTGGAAAGTCTGATCTGACTACGTTCAGGGAATACAATGATTTCCTTTCCAGGCGTGTTTTTCACATGGAGCGATGCCATGCTCTACGTTCCCACACATTCCTCTCAGCTCTGACATCATCTCACAGACAGCTTGATTTCATTTCTTCTCCTGTTTGTCAGCAGCACACTTTCTCTGCTGTTGCTACGGTAACCACCCATTAGCTTCTTCTTCTTCTTCTGTGGTCAGGCCATGTCTTCAACATGCCCCACGACAATGTGAAGGCGTGTGAGGAAGTGTTTGGGAAGCTGAAGGACAACCACATGATGTCTCCCACGCTGATCCAGATCGACCGTAGTCGACCCTGGTCCGTGTGCAGCGCCGCCATCATCACAGAGTTCCTGGACAGAGGTCATGGTTAGTGTGGCTAGTTTATAGCGCTAGAAAACAGGAAATGCCTTATTTTAAAGAGATCCTCCAAAAGTGTCCTAAAACCTTCTAGATGTCATTAATAGATCTATGTCTAATAAACACATTATTATGAACCATATTCATTTAATAGCCTTTTAAAAACAGGACTACTTTACAGTTTTAGAGCCTGTGTTCCTCCATCTTGAAATCATGTGATTGATGATGTCACACGGTCCCACTGCCTGTAAACATCCATTGTTTTCTATTGGAGTGAAACATTCAGCCTGATTTATAGATTATTTAGTAGATTTTTAACTAATTCAGTGCCAGCCATTTTAGAGCATTTTGACTGAATTTTAAAGACCCACAGAATATTTTGTATTATGACAATCTGAAATCTGACACCAGATTCTGAAAGATTAAAGTCTTTAATTTTATCAGAAAAATAAAAATAGTTTGTTGCCTGTTTAGTTCTTCCATAATCAGCCGTTGAATAGAACAAGTTTTACACAAATCACCAGTTTCAGAGCAAAAAGCTGAGAAAAAAATCTGTTTTTTGCTTTATTGAAAATCATTTTTTACCTTTGAACAGAGTGGTCAGAGTTTAACTTCCATACACGGCACCACAGAGAATCTACAGTTTATCAATGAAGTATTCAACAGGTTGAGTTCAATACTGACTCTAGTGAAACAGTGCGTTATTGTACAATTACACAGACAGTTATATGGTTTATACAATGGGAAAGTTGTCTGTAAAAGACTCACCAGTGGCTGATGGTTTCATATGATCTATTCAGAGAGCTCTATGTTTGAGACGCTAATGATAGCATGGCTCACACACACACACACACACACACACACACACACACACACACACACACATCAGTGTCACATCAGGCCCAATCAGTGAGACTTGAGAGCTTATCTAGTTTATCAGTGTGAGCACGGCCCCTCTCCGGTCTAAACTATCTTCCTCTCTCTCACTCGTGTGTTTACAGTCTGTGTCTGCTTGAATAGGTTTCATTTCTGGGCTGTCCAGAAGTGAAATAAACATTTGGAATTTTCCAAATTACTCCAAAATAACGGATGCAGAAACTCAGAGTTCTTGGAAGCCGTTGATTAAGTTTCAGGTGGAACAGGCACCATGTCGAGGAGAGTGTTAGTGTGTGTTTGTGTGCACCACAAGTTTGTGTGTGCGCACCACGAGTGTTTACGTGTGTGCACGCATTATGAGTTTTTGTGTGTGCACGCATTACAAGTTTTTGTGTGTGCACACCACGAGTGTTTGTGTGTGTGCACCACAAGTCTTCGTGTGTGTGTGCACGACGAGTGTTTGTGTGTGCGCGCACCACATGTGTTTGTGTGTGTGCGCACCACGAGTGTTTGTGTGCGCACACGAGTGTTTAAGTGCGTACATGCATTACAAGTTTTTGTGTGTGCACGCATTACGAGTTTTTGTGTGCGCGCACCACATGTGTTTGTGTGTGTGCGCACCACGAGTGTTTGTGTGCGCACACGAGTGTTTAAGTGCGTACACGCATTACAAGTTTTTGTGTGTGCACGCATTACGAGTTTTTGTGTGTGCACACCACGAGTGTTTGTGTGTGTGCGCACCAAGAGTGTTTGTGTGTGTGCACCACGAGTGTTTGTGTGCATGCGCATTATGAGTTTTTGTGTGAGCACACCACGAGTGTTTGTGTGCGCACGCATTATGAGTTTTTGTTTGTGTGCACCACAAGTGTTTGTGTGTGTGCGCACCAAGAGTGTTTGTGTGTGCGCACCACGAGTGTTTGTGTGTGTGCGCATTGTGAGTTTTTATGTGAGCACGCATTATGAGTTTTTGTGTGAGCACACCACGAGTGTTTGTGTGCGCACGCATTATGAGTGTTTGAGTGTGCGCACCAAGAGTGTTTGTGTGCGCACGCATTATGAGTTTTTGTGTGTGCGCACCACAAGTGTTTGTGTGTGCGCTTGCGTGAGAGACTCTTATTTCTGTTTAATCAGCTTAAGCAGTGTTTAAATGTGCTTCATATATAAACCGTATGTTTAAAAAAAAATCTGATGAATCAATTAATTTATTGACCGATTAATCGATTATGAAAATAATCATTCGTTGCAGCTTTATAGATGATTATTCTAAGTACGTGTTATTACTGTGAAGTGTAATATCACCAGTAGTAGGGCCCTATAAAATCCTTTTATTTTTTTCCACTTTAATTTTTTAAATTTCATTTTTTTTAGAAATATTTATCATTTTTTAAAGAAAATATTAGTTTTTAACTCCTGTGAGGAAACAAAATAAATAGTAATAAATAAAAAAAAACTCATAAATAAACAAAAATGTATGTCAAAAATAAAGTAAACACAATTAAAAGGTAGATATAAGTTATAGTGACATGGATTATTCTGACTGCTCCTTTTTAATTATTTATATGTCATATAAAGATGTATGAGAACAGCATTAATGTCACCTGATTTCCTCTCAGGGATCAATGGTTTACTGAATCTGATCAGGTTTATTAATTAAGTTCTGATCAACTTAGTTTAAATTAACCTAATTTAAATGATCCTATCTTCTGTGTAATGTGGAATTTGACATTGACTAGATGTTGCACTTTGTTACTTTTGTCCCTCATAGTCAGGACTAAAGTAACACCATGTAATACATTGAAGTTAAAAAACTTGTGTTTCATTAGTTAATTTTTTATTAATTCATTTTTTCAACATGCAATTTACTGTAGCTATGATGAGATGTTAGAATGTAACATTCTAATAACGTCGCTCCAACGGACTTTTATTTTGTAAACCAGAAGTTCCCACTGAAATGGTTGTACTTGAGGTAGCTAGCTGACTGTGAATGTGAACCTACGATACATGGACAAAAAGCTGGAATAAAAATAACTAAAGGACAACATGGACTGAATTATTCTTAGTTAACCAGACATAACAGATCGAACACTGAGCAGGTGAAGATGATTAAAGCTGATCACGTTCTCACGTAGCACCGCTGCGCTACACGAAACACGGACAGAGCTTCACAGGCACAGCAAAGTTAAACTGGCACTAGCGGTTCTGTAGTTAGGAGTCAGTGATGATTTGTGTTGTTTTAGACGGTGTTTGTGGTGATTTAAGATGAGTTTATTGCAGACGGGACAGGAGGAGAGAGGGTGGTGCACCTAATAAGCGGTCCCCGGAAACATTTCCCCATAAAAAAAAAATGTTTTTTGCCCCACGGTGACAGCATTTCATGCTGATTTTGTCCATTTCTGCTGTTTTTACTGGTTGATTTTGTGATTCCGTCCGCGATTCTGTTAGCACCTATAGAGGATGTATTTACAATAGTTATATTTATTCTTTTCATTGACGGCTGCATTCATACACTTAAATAGTCTATTTAGATGTGGAAATAATCCAAGTAATCAGATTACAGTACTTAGATTGAGTAATGTAGGGATGTAACAATTAATCGTAAGGCAGTTAAAAATCGATTCATAGGTTTCACGGTTGACATCGATACTTTGAAAATTGAATCGCAGTACTTTTTTAAAACAGTACTGCAGTACTTTTTTATATATATTTATCCCTTCACTTGTCCAGCAGTGTATGTGGCGGGCGGAATCTGCTACTACTTCCTTTGTGGCCGCCTTCTACTCTTAAACATGTTTATAAATGATTCCTTACCCCTTTAGCACTGAAAGAATATCTGTCATATTACCTGACTACCTGTAAAAGTCACGTTTTTCTATTAGCTCTGTCTGCTAGCATAGCATCTCTTCTTCCCTGCTAGATTAGTTGCAACCGACCACTGGGTTACCAGCGCCCTCTGCTGGTCCAAACAAATATCTGACGTAAATCAGTTCAATTACTTTTTTTTTTAAGTCCAATTGTTAAGACACAAAATACATTTTCAGTTGCACTTTTAAAAAGAAAAATAACTATTATGCAGTTTTGTATTGTTTACTATAGAACCATAATTTTAATTAATACGCTTCTTCTTCATTTGTATTATTCCTTTATTTATTTCATTCAAGATTTATTTTTAGTTAAATTGCATTGTTTTGAATAGTTTATCAAGGGATTCTTTTGACAATGAAAAACAAAAGGAAAATAATACAGTATTTTATAGTTTTTTTCTCCTAAAAAATAAAGGAATATTTTTCAGTCATCATATGTTTACAGTCCCATTTTGTAAAATAAATCGTGAATTGTATCGGGAGTTGAGTGAATTGTTACATCCCTAGAGTATTGTAAGGGATTACATTACAAATTACATTTTAGGGCATGTATTCTGTAACCGATTACATTTTGAAAGTAACCTTCCCAACACTGGTTGTAGCCACAGCTGCCCTGGGGCAGACTGACAGAAGCGAGGCTGCCATAGTGAACCATTGGCCCCTCCCACCACCACCAACTCTCACTCACACACTACATTCATACTAGACAATGGCCACGTTTACATGGAAGCTTTAATTCCTCTTTAAAGTGGAATGAAAATTAAATCCTCTTTAACCTAATCTTGTAAACACATAATTCCTAAAGCTAATTTAATTCCAAATTAAAGTTCATTCCGAATTAAGTCCATCCATCCATCCCATCCATCTTCTTCCGCTTAGCCGTTTCCGGGTCACGGGGGCAGCATCCTCAGTAGGGAGGCGCAGACTTCCCTCTCCCCGGCCACTTCCTCCAGCTCTTCCGGGGGGACCCCAAGACGTTCCCAGGCCAGCCGAGAGACATAGTCTCTCCAGCGTGTCCTGGGTCTTCCCCGGGGCCTCCTTCCGGCGGGATGCCCCCTGAATGCCTCACTAGGGAGGCATTCAGGGCGCATCCTAATTAGGTGCCCGAGCCACCTCATCTGGCTCTTCTTAATGCGGAGGAGCAGCGACTCTACTTTGAGCCCCTCCCGAATGACTGAGCTTCTCACCCTATCTCTAAGGGAGAGCCCAGCCACCCTACGGAGGAAACTCATTTCGGCCGCTTGTACCCGTGATCTTGTTCTTTCGGTCATGACCCAAAGTTCATGACCATAGGTGAGGGTTGGAACGTAGACCGACCTGTAAATAGAGAGCTTCGCTTTTTGGCTCAGCTCCCTCTTTACAATGACAGACCGGTGCAGACTCCGCATCACTGCAGACGCCGCACCAATCCGCCTGTCGATCTCTCGCTCCATCCTTCCCTCACTCGTGAACAAGACCCCGAGGTACTTGAACTCCTCCACCTGGGGCAGAACCTCATCTCCAACCCGGAGAAGTCACTCCACCTTTTTCCGGTCGAGAACCATGGACTCGGATTTGGAGGTGCTGATTTTCATTCCGGCCGCTTCACACTCGGCTGCGAACCGATCCAGTGAGAGTTGAAGGTCACGGTATGTTGGAGCCAACAGGACCACACCATCTGCAAAAAGCAGTGACGCAATACTGAGGCCCCGATCCGGACCCCCTCAACGCCCTGACTGCGCCTAGAAATTCTGTCCATAAAAGTTATGAACCGGGGCCCGCTGCTGCCCGGGGTCGGCGATTGCCTCCTGGGTCGCTGGGTGGCGGGGTGTGGCTGTGGGTTGCTCCGTCGGCCCTTGCGGGTCCTCGGCTTGGCTCCCTAGGGCGCGCCCTCGCCAGGGATGTCGCTTGCGCGACGAGCCAGGCGGGGCCCCCTCCGGGGCTTTTGTTTGACCGCAATGGCCGGGGTGTGGCCGTTACGGCTAGGGGTGGGGGGTGCTATGGGGCCTCCCCGGGGGTCGTGTTGGGTGGGTGTGCGGGGGCGCGGCGCGTGGCTCTTGGCCTGGTGGATCCGCGTCGGGATTGGCTGGTCTGCTGGCTGGGTGCACCGGGCGCCGTGGGCGCCATTCCGGGGCGGGGGCGTCACGGGGGTGGATCCGTGGTCTGGGTGTCCGGGGGCGTGCTCTCCTGTCATCTGCCCGGGGACCGGCCGCGGCGCGTGGCGGCGCTGCGCAGCCTTGGGCGGGGCGGGGCTGGTGGCCTGGGGCCCGCTGTCGTCCGGGGTGTGCTGGCGTCGGGGGGGTGTCTCGCGCCGGTGCGTGGGTCGTCGGGGATCGCCTCCGTGGGGGGGGGGGGCTCTACTGGCGCCGTTGGTGTGGGATGGCGGTACCGGGCTGGGGGTGCTTCGGTACTCGGGCTTGCCGGTCCGTGGCTGGCGGGGTGGCCCTGCTTGGCGGTAGATGGTGTCCTCTTTCGTAGGGGGGGCCGGGGCCGCCTCCCGGTGGAGAGTGTTATATCGTGGCGCCGGGTGGGCCTGTGCTGGCCCTGGTGCGGGCACGGGCCTCCCCCCTGCTCGGCCGCCCTCCTTGGCGGCGGGGGGGCGTCGCTCTGGGCCGGCGTGCGGCGGGGGTCGCCCCCTGGAGCACCGGGGTATGGGGTTGGTGCCTGGCTGCGCCCGGGGGTGGGGGGTGCCGCCGTGCTCCGCGGGGCCGTCGCGGTCTGGGGGGGTGCCGTGGGGGGGGTCTCCGGCCTTGCTGCTCCGGGGCCCGCAGTGCCGCTTGCCCGTCTGCACCATCTACCCTCTCGCGTGGCCCGCCATGCGGACGGGCCCGGCTCACACCAGACAGGCCTCCTACATGTACACTTCACCTCACTCCCAGCTGGTCTGGCTCATTCACAGAATGCACCACACACCCATACCCAACCCTTGGGGGGCTGGATGGTGGGACTGGGGGTGGAGGGGGCCGCCACCTGTGTCACTATGTAGTGGCGTGGGGGCGGCACTCCCACCTCTAGTTACCATACTAATCCCTCCAATTTTAATCGCACCTCAACATGCCACCCCCCGGAGGGTGTACTCACCTACACCCTCCGGCCTATTACACCACATACACATATATCCACAGAGGCAGGATGGGGAGCACCGCTCCCCTCCTTCCCCCTTCTTTTAATTACACCCCATACATTCACTAAACACACACATTCACACAGGGGATAGGGAAGTGCCTCTCCATTGGGGAATGGAGAGGCACCATAACAGGGTGGTGGGTTGGTTCACATATTTGGGCCTCTCCGGTGGGGGCCTGGCTCCTCTGTTGGTGGCCGGGCCACTGCTTAGAGTAAAAATACATCAGGATGGTGCGGTCGGGCGTAGCGGTGGGTGTCGGGGGGGCTTTGCTGGGGTCTCTCCTTGCGGGGTCTTTCCGGGCGGTGTCGGCCTGGTGGGGCGCGGGGGTGCTTCCTCCCCTTGGCTGTGGCTGGGTGCTTGTTTCGTCTCCTGGTGGCCTTGGGGGCGGGCCCCGCGGTGTGCGGACCCGGGGCGGCCTGCCTCGCCGGTTTGGGGGGTGGGTGTGCTGGGTGTGTGCTGGTATCCTCGCCGGGGTTGGGGCAGGGTTGCTTGGCGCCTCGGAGTGATGCTGTTTACTGGGGGGCGGCGCTAGCTGTTCCGGTGGTGGAGTGTTGGCCGCCTGGTGGGTCTGTCCTGCCGTTTGCGGACTGGTGGGTGGGTCCGGGGCATCTTTGGCTGGGGGCTGCTGTCCCGCACTTGATTTGTGCCATTGGGGTGCCTCCGTCCCCGTGGTGGGGGTCGCCGGTTGCTCACGGGCCGGTGGGGGGCGCTGCTCTGTGGCTGGCGCTGTCCGGGGGGCGGCGGGCCCTTGGCTGCTGGCCTTGGGCTGTCCGGGGCTGTGCGGTCCTGCTGGGCCGTGGCTGGGTCCTGGGCGGGGGTGGGGGGTGCGTCCCGGGGGGCTTGGCCCGGGGGCCTGCCCTTGGGGGGTCCTGGTCCCGGGGGGTGCTCCTGGGGCCCGGGGTGCTTGGCCTGCTGGGCGGGCCGGTCCTGGCGGGGGTCTTTCGGGGCGGGTGGCGCTTGCCGCGCCCTTGCGTACCTACTGGTACGGCCCCTGCTTGGGCAGTGCCCCGTGAGGTAGGGTGTCGGGGGCCGGAATAGGGGGCCACATCCCGGTGGGGCGGTCTGGCTTGGCCCTTGGGGGGGGCCCTGGCTTTAAAAAAAAAAAAAAAAAAAAAAAAAACTGAAGCTCGTGGCGCGGGCGGCATCAGCGAGGGGTGATCTGGGGCGCCATGGGGGCCTAGGTTGGGGTGCCTGGGGGCCGGTGGGGGGACTCCCGGCGGCCCTCTGGTGCCTTATGCGGCTTGGGGTGTGGTCGTCCTCCCTGGGCGGGCTGCTCCTGGTGCTCTATCCGTTCCGGGTCCTTCCGGCCTGGGGTCGGGCCCCTGCTGGCTCTGGGCTCGCCGGCGGGTGCCCGCTGGCTGCCTGTTCGGCGCGGCTCTGGTCGTCTGCTGGGCGTGGGCTTCGGCTCCTCCGCTGGGGCCTCGGGCAGGGAGTTCTCTGGGCCCTCCCCTCGGGGGGTTAGGCGCGGGGGTGGGGTGGGGGGGTGGGGGGGCCGATGGGGTGGGGGGTCTGGGGGTTGGGGGTGGGGTCGGTGGCGTGGTGCGCTGGGTCCTTGGCTCCTTGGGGCTTTCTCGGGTGTGTATGGGGGGGCGATGGCTGCCTCTCGGCTTGGGATCTTGGGGGCGTTCGGGGGGCTGCTTGGCCGTGGGGTGGTCGCCGGGGGCCCTTAGGCTGCCTGCTCTTGCTGCTGGCCTGACTGCTTCTTCGGGCCCGGGGGCGGCTCTTGGGTTTTGCAGTGGCGGTTCTTGGAAATACATTTGTCATGGATGCACTGGCCTTGGGCTGTGGGATAACACTCATACTGGGCTCAACCTTAGACACGTTGTTCCCAAATACCTGTTTTATGGAATTTCCACTCACCTCTTCCTCTGTTCACAGCCACCACCATTATTCCTAAATCGCACACTGGTCACCAAACTGGCTTGACAACACAACAATAAGCACAATATACACAACCACAATTAAAATTAAAAAAAAAAAAAAAAAAAAAAAGTTATGAACAGAATCGGTGACAAAGGGCAGCCTTGGCGGAGTCCAACCTTCACCGGAAACGATTTCGACTTACTGCCGGCAATGCGGACCAGACTCTGACTCCGGTCATACAGGGAACGAACAGCTCCTATCAGGAGGTTCGATTCCCCATACTCCCGGAGGACCCCCCACAGGAATCCCCGAGGGACACGGTCAAATGCCTTTTCCAGGTCCACAAAACACATGTGGACTGGTTGGGCAAATTCCCATGACCCCTCAAGGACCCTGCTGAGGGTGTAGAGCTGGTCCACAGTTCCACGGACAGGACGAAAACCACATTGCTCCTCCTGAATCCGAGGTTCAACTATCCGGTGGACCCTCCTCTCCAGTATCCCTGACTAGACCTTACCGGAGAGGCTGAAGAGTGTGATCCCTCTATAATTGGAACACACCCTCCGGTCCCCCTTCTTAAAAAGGGGGACCACCACCCCGGTCTGCCAATCCAGAGGCACTGCCCCCGATGTCCACGCGATGTTGCAGAGTCGTGTCAGCCATGACAGCCCCACAACACCCAGGGCCTTGAGGAACTCCGGGCGGATCTCATCCACCCCCGGAGCCCTGCCACCGAGGAGCTTTTTAACCACCTCGGCAACCTCAGCCCCAGAGATAGGAGAGCCCACTCTCGGGTCCTTGGGCCCTGCTTCCAGATTGGATGGCGTGTCGATGGGATTGAGGAGGTCTTCGAAGTATTCCCCCCACCGATCCACAACGTCTCGAGTCGAGGTCAGCAGCGCACCATCCGCACCATACATAGTGTTGACGGTGCACTGCTTCCCCCTCCTGAGATGCCGGATGGTGGTCCAGAATCTCTTCGAAGCCGTCCGGAAGTCGTTCTCCATGGCCTCACCAAACTCCTCCCATGTCCGGGCTTTTGCCTCGGCGACCGCCGTGGCTGCACTCCGCTTGGCCCGTCAGTATCTGTCTGCTGCCTCCGTAGTCCCACAGGCCAAAATGGCCCGGTAGGACTCCTTCTTCAGCTTGACGGCATCCCTCACCCCCGGTGTCCACCAACGGGTTCGGGTATTGCCGCTACGACAGGCACCGACTACCTTGCGGCCACAGCACCGATCAGCCGCCTCAGCAACAGAGGCACGGAACATGGCTCACTCGGACTCAATGTCCCCCGCCTCCGCCGAGACATGGTTGAAGTTTTCCCGGAGGTGGGAGTTGAAGCTCCTTCTGACGGGAGACTCTGCCAGGCGTTCCCAGCAGACCCTCACTATACGTTTGGGTCTGCCAGGTCTAACCGGCATCCTCCCCCGCCATTGGAGCCAACTCACCACCAGGTGGTGATCAGTTGACAGCTCCGCCCCTCTCTTTACCCGAGTGTCCAAGACATGTGGCCACAAGTCCGATGACATGACTACGAAGTCGATCATCGAACTGCGGCCTAGGGTGTCCTGGTGCCAAGTGCACATATGGACACCCTTATGCTTGAACATGGTGTTTGTTATGGACAATCTGTGACGAGCACAGAAGTCCAACAACAAAACACCGCTCGGGTTCCGATCAGGGGGGCCGTTCCTCCCAATCACGCCCCTCCAGGTCTCACTGTCGCTGCCAACGTGAGCGTTGAAGTCCCCCAGCAGAACGAGGGAATCCCCAGAAGGAGCACTCTCCAGTACTCCCTCTAAGGAATCCAAGAAGGGTGGATACTCCGAGCTGCCGTTTGGCCCATAGGCACAAACAACAGTCATGATCCGTCCCCCCACCCGAAGGTGGAGGGAGGCTACCCTCTCGTCTACCGGGGTAAACTCCAACGTACAGGCACTAAGTCGGGGGGCAAGAAGTATAGCCACCCCGGCCCGGCGCCTCTCACCATTGGCGACTCCAGAGTAGAAGAGCGTCCAACCCCTGTCGAGAAGGCTGGTTCCAGAGCCCTTGTTATGTGTCGAGGTGTGACCGACTATATCTAGTCCAAACTTCTCCACCTCGCACCCCGCCAGAGAGGTGACATTCCACGTCCCTAACGATAGCTTCTGTAGCCGGGGATCAGATCGTCAAGGCCCCCGCCCTGGACGACTGCCCGATCCACATTGCACCGGCCTCATATGATCCCTCCTGCGGGTGGTGGGCCTACGGGAGGGTCCGAATTAAGTGGCTGATTTATTTCGTTTTTAATTCAGAATTAGGTAATTCCTCTTTCTTGTAAAAAATTCACTTGGTTAAAGCAGCTTTAAGTTAATTTGTATTGTTTTGTGCATGTGCGAGTTGTGGGGATGACGCGCTGGTGACGACATAATCCAAGATGGCGGCGGCCTGGACTCCAGCCTTATAAGAGCCTTAAAAGACATGAATATAATGAAAAGAGTGGATGGACAGAGACATAAACATGTAGACTTTAACACAGACACACACAGACTTATTAAACACACACAGACTTATTAAACACACACAGACTTATTAAACACACACTGACTTATTAAACACACAGACTTATTAAACACACACAGACTTATTAAACACACAGACTTATTAAACACACACAGACTTATTAAACACACACAGACTTATTAAACACACAGACTTATTAAACACACACAGACTTATTAAACACACACAGACTTATTAAACACACAGACTTATTAAACACACACAGACTTATTAAACACACACAGACTTATTAAACACACAGACTTATTAAACACACACAGACTTATTAAACACACACTGACTTATTAAACACACACAGACCTCAGTAAACAGAACAGGCTTCACTGGACGGCAGGCACTAGGACCCAGAGGCAGAGTAAGTGCGTCTTCATACTGCATTCACAGACTGTAATATCACCAGTTTATAATTTTACCAGTTATTAGAGCTACTGTCTTTACCAGGAAGATAATATTTATTACTGGTGATTGTTTTACAGAGTTTTACTGGTGATTAGTTCATTACTCTCTTGCGCTCCGTGGTCCAAACTGACACCCTGTGTTATTGTTGAGCTGCTGATTCTAAACTACAATCAAAATAAAGGTGAAAACAGTTCTCATGTGTGGTGTTCTGTGTTATAGTCAACATTAAAAGGTTTGTGTGTTTTTCGTAAAGACCTAAAGAGGAACAAACCTGTTTTCCATGTAAACCTTGTTCGGGAATTACTATTTCCATGTAAACATGAAGTAGAACACTTTAATTCCAAAATATTTAATTCGGAATAAATAATTCCGAATTAAAAATCCTCATGAAACCGTGGCCAATGTGGGTGAAGTGCCTTGCCCAAGGACACAATGACAGATACCACTGCAGTGACTGTCCCCCACTGTGGCCCCTGGAATTCTCAGTGGTCTCCATCATCTACTGACCAGGACCAGACCTGCTGATCTACACAGATCTAACCAGATCAGCCAATCACAGGCTGGGATGGACACAATTATAATATATATATATGTATATATATACAATATATATATATATATATATATGTATATATATACAGTATATATATATATATAATAAATAATCTATAAATCAGGCTGAATGTTTCACTCCAATAGAAAACAATGGATGTTTACAGACAGTGAGGCCGTATGACATCATCAATCACATGATTTCTAGATGGAGGAACACAGGCTCTAAAACTGTAAAGTAGTCCTGTTTTTACAAGGTTATTAAATTAATATAGTTCATAATAATGTGTTTATTAATAATTAATAAAGATATTTTGAGGATTTTTGGACACATTAATAAAAACAGGAAGATTTAATAAGAAATAACTTTACCATGAAAGATGAAATATTTTCATAGTAGACTGGCTTTAGTTAGACTGGCTTTAGTTAGACTGGCTTTAGTTAGACTGGTTGTAGGTCAGAAACAGTTGCCTGTGAGCACATCAGCAGGGTATAAATGCACATCTGGACAGTGGTGTTGTGGTCTCTGTAGGGGACTGCCTGTTGGACCCCCCCCAGAAGCAGCTGGCCCTCCCAGACCACCTGCCGGGCTCCAGCTACAGCCTGCAGCGTCAGTGTGAGCTGGCCTTTGGTCTGGGCTCCAGGCCCTGCCCCTACATGCAGCCCTGCTCCAAGCTGTGGTGTACAGGCACGGCGCGGGGCCAGCTGGTGTGCCAGACCAGACACTTTCCGTGGGCCGACGGAACCAGCTGTGGTAGTGGAAGGATGTGTTACAGAGGGAGCTGTGCTCAGAAGAACAGGACCATGCACGTTAAGGTGGGACAATGTACACACACACACACACACACACACACACACACACACACACACACACACACACACACACACACACACACAGACACACACAGACACACACACAGACACACACATATACACACACAGACACACACACACACACACAGACACACACACACAGACACACACACAGACACACACACACACACACAGACACACACAGACACACACACACACACAGACACACACAGACACACACAGACACACACACAGACACACACACAGACACACACACACACACAGACACACACACACAGACACACACACACACACAGACACACACAGACACACACAGACACACACACAGACACACACACAGACACACACATATACACACACAGACACACACACACACACACACACAGACACACACACAGACACACACACACACACAGACACACACAGACACACACAGACACACACACAGACACACACACACAGACACACACAGACACACACACAGACACACACACACACGCAAACACACACACGCACACACACACAGACACACACACAGACACACACACACACACACAGACACACACAGACACACACAGACACACACACAGACACACACACATAAAAGTTAAATAAATAGTTTTATTTCTACAATTGTATGTTTTATCAGATTCTACCTAAACCACTGCATTGGTACAAACTTTATTTATCATTTATTATATTCATGTCTCATAGAATTAAACCAGATGCACTGGACGAGTAAATATAATAAGAAGATAAAATGATAAATTGTATTTGTAAGTTTTTAATAAAATGTCCATGCTAATTACAATTACAATTCAATTATGATTACAACAGCAACAGATTTTTTTTAAATGTAACATAATAATGCAATAAATGTAATTCATTATCCATGTTCATGTACTGAACCTTCTGCTTCCAGGTGGACGGGCGCTGGGGGAAGTGGGGGTCCTTTGGAGAATGTTCTAGAAGCTGTGGAGGGGGGGTCCAGCTGGCCCACAGAGTGTGTGATAACCCTGTCCCTGAGAACGGAGGAAAATACTGCTACGGTGTTCGCCTCAAACACCGCTCCTGTAACCTCAGCCCCTGCCACGACACAGGTACCAGCATCCCAGGTTCCCAAAGTATGGTGCGGGTACCCCCAGGGGTACACAAATTCTCATAGGGGATGCGTAGATATAAATTAAAAACAGTGTGACAACATTGTAAACTAGAATATAAATGGAGCTGCAGTGTAGAAGTAGACTTAGTACATGGAGAACGTTAAAAAACATAAACATTCTAGAGTTCTGCTCACCCTCTCATTAAAGTTGTGTTTCAGATCAATATGTTCTATTAATGATATATGTTCAATTAACTAATGTTTGGGAGATTTTCCAAAATAAAAGAGATTCTCACTGAAAATACCAGTTAATTAATTAATTAATTACACAAAGCAATCAAGTGATAAGATGTTTTCTTGTGTTCTTACAGATGATTATTATTTCACTATTTATTATTCCTCAACAGGAAGTAGCATTCAGAGACATGTTTCACTGTATATGACATTACATTATTATATTAAATGTCTGAAGGGGTACAGGACTGTGAAATGATGTAGGGGGAAACACCAAACCTGGCAACCCCAGCCCCCACAGAGTCCCACTGACTGATGAATACAACATCTCTGTATGATCCAGGTGGAAAAATGAGGTTTTTGTCTAAACTTTGTTCTTAGGTTTTAATTACAATCATTTTTCTGTCCTACAGAACATAATCAAATGGATTTTTAATGAGAAATTATTCCAGTAAAAACAATGCACATGACTTTCTATTTCAAACTAAGCCTGACTTCATTGATCTCCTGATGCATCTGACAAAACAGGAACCATTTCAAAAGTGTTTTAATGTATGAAGGTTAGATTTGGAATTGGATCTGCATGTATGTTCTCTATGTCCGGGGTTGTCAACCTTGGGGTCAGGACCCCATTACCATTTTTCTACAACTCCTCCAAACTCATCATATTTTAACATATTTTCATCATTTTTTCTTTTTCTTTTTTTCTATTTTTGCTACATTTCTGACACTTCTACATCACATTTTAATGACTTTTCTACACATTTTTTCTACTTTCCAGACATGTTCATCACTTATAAAGTCTTTCTACCACTTTTACACCTAATGTCACATATATTGACCTATTATTGTCACTTTTAACCTCTTTTCACCAGATTCCATGCCTATTATTTACCAGTTTAAACTAATTGTTCTAATATTGACACTTAGAACCATTTTTTTACCACTTTTTCTGTCTGTTTTTATCCACTTTAATTTACAACTTTTAACCCATTTCATGTGGTTTTTAAAATCTCATTTCACCTCTTTTTCCACCATTTTTATTCACTTTGATCCATTTTATTAGTGATTAAAACCATGATTTCCATCTTTAAGATGACTATAATAATAATAATAAACGTTCCTGGATAACAGTGGATATTATTCAGATGAATAAATAAATGTGGTTATCACAGATTCATAGAACAATAAACCATCATTTTACTGACTTTATGGATGGACCCCAAAAATCTCTCCTTTATTCCCCCTTATAGATGGTCCTGTCTCCACATGACTGTTCTTCAATGTTCATGTTGAGAACCACTGCTCTATGTTCTAAATGATAATTCCTCACCTTTTCTAACTTGTGTTGTTGTGACCAGGGAAGAGCTTCCGTGAGGAACAATGTGAGGCGTTCAATGGTCTGAACCTGAACACCAACAGACTGGGCTCAGCCGTGGTCTGGGTCCCAAAGTATTCTGGAATTTCTCCCAAAGACAAATGTAAACTCATCTGCCGCGCCAACGGGACAGGATACTTCCATGTGCTCGCCCCAAAGGTACGGCTCACTGCTCTAACCAAAATAAATACGTCACATTTGGTCAGACAAGCTCACCAACTTCTTCTTTTGTGATGAAGACGAGAAACTAAGGACAAACTGAGCACCTAAGCAGGGTTCCTCAGACTCCAGGGGCCTCTTTTATAAAAGTGTGTGTAGGTAAGTTCACTTCAGGAGGCGTACGCTGAAACACAGGAAATGCAAAAAAAACATTCAGATTTATAACAGAAGGTGCACCCTGTTTTATTTATGAGATGTAGTATGTGGGAAAACATCTTGCTCCACCCACATGGTGCCTATAAAAGGTCAGGCTCCGCCCACATGGTGCCTCTAAAAGGTCAGGCTCCGCCCACATGGTGCCTCTAAAAGGGCAGGCCCCACCCACATGGTGCCTATAAAATGTCAGGCTCCGCCCACATGGTGCCTATAAAATATCAGGCTCCACCCACATTGTGCATATAAAAGGTCAGGCTCCACCCACATGGTGCCTATGAAATATCAGGCTCCGCCCACATGGTGCCTATAAAAGGTCAGACTCCACCCACATGGGGCCTATAAAAGGTCAGGCTCCACCCACATGGTGCCTATAAAATATCAGGCTCCGCCCACATGGTGCCTATAAAAGGTCAGACTCCACCCACATTGTGCATATAAAAGGTCAGGCTCCACCCACATGGTGCCTATAAAATATCAGGCTCCGCCCACATGGTGCCTATAAAAGGTCAGACTCCACCCACATGGTGCCTATAAAAGGTCAGACTCCACCCACATGGGGCCTATAAAAGGTCAGGCTCCACCCACATGGGGGCATATAAAAGGTCAGGCTCCGCCCACATGGGGCCTATAAAAGGTCAGACTCCACCCACATGGGGCCTATAAAAGGTCAGGCTCCGCCCACATGGGGTCTATAAAAAGTCAGGTGAATGTAAGCCCTTGTTGAATATTCACTGATACAAATTTCATGATGGGCTGAGGAGAAAAACCAGTAAATAAAAGACATTTCACTAAAATATGATACGATATGGAATTGGATATAGAGCTCACAATACAAAAATACTTACGATATTAAAAGAATGTGTAACAAATCTTGGTTGATGAAAAACAATTTGCCTGTAAAAGTGTGAGACAGTGTTTAGCTTCACACATATGTAATGAAAACAAATGTACCAATCTACAAAATTTTTGATTGCAAAAAGTCCATCAAATTCATGTCGTAGATATCAAGTCATAGAATAGAAAATGTTTGACATAATTTCACGTGATACACCATATCAAAAACATATTGATCTATTTCTCAGTATGTAATATGTTATCATGGTTTCAGTGATGATATAATGAATAAATGTCATTTAAAAATCACAAAAAACTCTTTGTTGGTTCATGATTTTCAGATCATTTGGTGCCAGTTTGGTGTCAAACATTGTATATTCTATGATTTGATATCTATGATATTAGTTTTACAGACTTTATAAATGAAAATTATTTTTTATTGGGTAGATCAACAAAAAGCTCTGTTTCATAAAGTGCCTCCCAAGATTTTTACTGTGACCAGTTGATTATAAATTATAGCGATACCACTATTATAGAGTTGTTGGGGGAGGGGGCGGGGCATATCAATGAGTGTATCTGTATCTTTGTGATGATGTCACAGTTCATTACATTATTATTAATTGTTATTAAAAATGAAAGGATTAAAGTCCTGTGGATGGTCCTACCACTCTCTGCTCCATCTACACACACACAGCTGTGGACCTTCAGCTCCTGTTTATGAGAAACAAGCTTTTAGCAGAACATGTGTTTACATGAGGAGATGGATGACTTTGTGTAGAAACCTGGGGATGGAGGTTACGTTCTCATGTTCTCATCCTCAGGTAGTGGACGGTACTCCCTGTTCTCCAGACACGTCGGCCGTGTGTGTCCAGGGAAAATGTATCAAAGCTGGATGTGACGGAAAGCTGGACTCCAACAAGAAGTTTGACAAGTGTGGAGTGTGTGGTGGAGACAACCAGGGCTGCAAGAAGGTCTCAGGAATGTTCACCAAGCCTGTGTGAGTTAACATAAGAGGGTTGTTTTTATTAAAGGTCCAGTATCATGCTGTTTTTCACCCATCTCCATTTCAACATAATATTTGAGGTTTATTTCCACAGTATTTTTTGGGCCTTCATTAATATGCATGAGTGGTTCAGCGTGTTTTTATCATTAACAGTGGCTTTCTTCTCCTCCTCACCTATTCTGACCACAGGAATAGTCCATGTAATGTGATAGTCCATTGGTTTTGTTCAGCATCTCATTGTGTCACAATCATCTCATAAAGGAGATATAAGGCGGTATAACGGCTACTAAAAATGAAACTGATTATGAGCGCATATGCTTCGGTTTGTCTATAAACTGGATAATCTTTAAACTGAACCTAAACATATGAATTGTAATATCATCCTGCCTTCACTATGTTATTTTTACCTGTGAGGTAGTTTGAGAGGGAGGAGCTCACATTCTTATTGGGTAGGAGGAGCAAGTATTGTCAGGAGGAGGAGTCACAATGCGAGAAAAATCCAGCTATGTTGTTTAAAGCTGACTTTTTATAAAATGTGTAATAACAACGGAGGAAACAGAACTTTTTCATCTTTGTCTCTGAATGAGGCTAAATGATGTTATCACTGTAAATAAACCATTAGAAAGTCATTTATTCATAATACTGCCACTTTAAAAATATTGGACATTTAAAGGTTTTTTTTCCTCATATTTGCATTTTTGATAATTATTATTAGGTTTTTAAAAAAATAAATAAATTACAGTTTTTGAATCACTACCTCACTTTTCCATAAGTGGGTCTAAAATGTCCCCAAAGCATTTCTTCCACAATCAAAGGGTTGTTCCTGGGAACCTTAGATTGATCTACTGTAGCTGTCACTATATATTAACGGACAGGAGGTCATTTCATACTCACAGGTTCTTAAAGATCATGTAAAGCAAATGTATTCCTTAGAACATGTAAAATGCCATTAACCATTTAGAATGTAAATGTATAGCTAGGCTTTACAAACTGCGTTTCAAATTTGGTGGTGTTTCGTGTGCTGCAGCCATGACAGGAAATAATAAAATGTCTCTGTTCTCTCACTGTAGAAATAATTCTCGTATTGCTACGCTAAACGTTGAAACATGGCAGTGTGACTGGAAAAGGCAGTGGCCAGGGCTGCGGTTTGGGTGGACCAATCACAGCGCTTACGCTCCGCGTCGCCTCAACGCACAGTCAGTCAGTTTCTGGCTCAAACAGGGAGCGCTGGGTCCGTCTGATGACGCCGCTAACGCTAGCTTCCATCATTACTGTAGGTTACATCCTCCTACAGTACACGGAGGCGACGCCCTTCCCATGCGTGGGCGTGGTTCCAGTGCCTCTAACTGACACGCCCCCAGTGTTTCAGAGCAGAGAGTAGTGCTTGTTTTCCATGATTTTGAGACCTAATTTTATACACTTAGTGATATTTTTCATCATGTGTCTCAGTGTCAATGACACGTGTTTCTGTGGTGTAACAAACTCATAACACACATTTATTTCTGCTTTACTCAGTATTTAACTTATGAACGTATTGTTCACATCCATGAAGGACCTTAAAATTATAAGGAATCAAAATGCTGGAGGTCCACAACCCTCAGTTTGTTTAACAGCAGCTAAACCAACGTTAACTATGTTAGAAAAAAGGAAAAGTTGTTCAACCAAACTAAACAAACACGTGATCCTCTTCTAAACCTGACCCAGAGTACATCATACTGTCAACTGACAGTTTTCTTCAGAGGTGTCTGCTGATTGATGTGTCCTTATGATTTCCTTCTGAGCGTGGCCTACTTGACAGTTCTGTCAGGCTGGCCACGCCCCCTGTCACCCAGTGGTCACCAACACGGTGCCTGTGGGCCCCAGGTAGCCCACATGGACCATGTGAGGGGCCCTCAGCAGCTGTAGCCATATATATAATCTGATTTATGAAAGATATAGTTACACTTGATTACTGCTGCACGTGATAAAGTTTTCGTATTAAATTACCATCTTTAAATGTTTATTTTTTAAGTCCTGCAGATTTGGTGTATTGTGGTATGTTCTGTATAATATGATATATATTTATTTATATACATATATTTATTTATAAACGTTCATTTTAACATTTTACAACACATATTATACGATGGGTAAAAGTTGTTTGTTAGTAGCTAGTAAAATAAAATGAAAATACAATTGCATAGATAATGAGAAATAGTGTTTGATGTTGAAACTTAAACATGTTATACCTTTTGAAGTTACAGTTTATTATCTTAGCCTGTAATTGAAGTGAAACGTAAACATTTAGTATTTAATAATGCTTTTTATTATTCACTACCTCTGAAGTAGATGACCAACATTTGCTGTTACTATGGTTACTACACAACTTCTGCATCCAAGAACAAATATTGAGACTTTTCCTGAACTTTACTCTGAAGTTGTAAACATGAATATATTTATTCATATTCATATTTATTTATGATGTTTGTTTTCCAGCCATGGCTATAACTTTGTGGTGCTGCTGCCCGTTGGAGCGTCAAACATCGACATCCGTCAGCGTGGTTACCGAGGTCTGGTGAACGATGAGAACTACTTGGCGGTGAAGGACCGTCATGGCCGATACCTCCTGAACGGGAACTACGTGGTGTCAGCGGTGGAGCGTGACCTGCTGGTGGAGGGCAGCCTGCTGCGCTACAGCGGCACCTCCTCCTCCTCGGAGCTCCTTCAGGGGGTTCGACCCCTGCAGGAGCCCCTGACGGTGGAGGTCCTCTCCGTGGGGAAGATGACGCCTCCCCGGGTTCGCTACTCATTCTACGTCTCCAAGGAGAGCAAAACGCTGCAGAAGGAGGAGAAACGTCTGAAAACAGAGAACAGCGTCCTGTCCTACGGCGATAAGAGAGCCCCCAGTCACTGGGTCACGGGGGGGTGGGAAGGCTGCTCTGTGAGCTGTGGGAGTGGCCTACAGACGCGACTGGTTCAGTGTCAGAGCGAGGGGGCGGGGCCTGTAGCAGACTGTGACAGTGCTGATAGGCCTGCAGCGGTGAGACCATGTGGGGACCCATGCCCCATGTGGGACATCGGGACGTGGTCCCACTGTTCTAAAACTTGTGGGCGGGGCTTCAAAAGACGGCCAGTTCACTGTATGACGGACAACGGTCTGAATTTACCCAGAGAGCACTGCTCTGGGAGGAGGAAACCTCAGGAACTGGATCTGTGCAACATAGAGTCCTGTTAAAGACTGATCTATAGATCAATATCTATAGTTAAAGACTGATCTATAGAGCTATATCTATAGTTAAAGACTGATCTATAGATCAATATCTATAGTTAAAGACTGATCTATAGATCTATATCTATAGTTAAAGACTGATCTATAGATCAATATCTATAGTTAAAGACTGATCTATAGATCAATATCTATAGTTAAAGGCTGATCTGTAGATCAATATCTATAGTTAAAGACTGATCTATAGATCTATATCTATAGTTAAAGACTGATGACAGTGGGCGTGTCCTAATAGTCCCTCCTATCTCTTTTCCTATCCACTTTTCTTAAACCCTGGATATGTTTAAGTGGCGGCCATAATAAGGAGCGTTCCAATTCTCTTTAATATAAGGAAAATAGGTTCATTGCTTCCTTTATAACCTCTTTTAGCCTAGGAAACACTGATACATCCTTTACCAAAGGAGACCACATGTTGATGACCCACAATTCATTGCAGTGACAACATTTAAAGGGACACGCACACCCGAGTGTTCACGGAAACTCACGATGACCGACAAGTAACGGAAATAAGTGACGAATGTAATAATGTGTCTGAACAACTTTGAATAATCAAAAACCTAAATATTATGTTATGTAGACATATTATCAGATTATAACTGATATAAAAATGATCAGAGACATTTTTATCCATATGATGTTTTATTTATACATAATTCATATTAGTGAGTAGAAGGTGAGTGTGATCAATCATTCTCATTGTGACGTTCTTTAGTTTACCTTTAGTTCCTGGTAGCCATGGTAACCTCTTTTCCTTTGATTTACAGTCAAACCTGTGATTTATGACATTATATCAGTGGAAAGTGTTAGAAATTAGCTTTTAGTTTATTTTAGGAAATGTGGAGTTTTTTCACCACAACAAACGTGACCAGGGTTTGGGTCAATTACATTTTTAAGTTACAATTATGTCTTCAATTACCCATGTTCAATTACAATTCAGTTATGATTACAGTGACAAGCATGTTTTCCAATTACAATTAAATTAAAATTATTTTTACTTTCAGAATGTCAAATACAATTATGTTCTTGATTCTTAAAGTTCAATTACAATTAATCACAATTACTGAGTCTGAAATAAATAACCTAATAACCTTGTGTTAGCTTTCTGTTAGCATCTCTAATGCTAACGGGTCCTAAATCAGCTGTAAAATATACTAAAAACAAATATCTATCATCTAATGTATTTCCTATCTATTGGTTAGGCTTCCTAATCAATGAAAATATAAGTTTTAATATTTATGCTGTGGGTGTCTCAGTGTACCCTAGATTTATTATTTTTAATGGTAAAATGTGGGGAAGCTTGATATGAAACATATTTTAATAGTTGTTAATAGAACTGTAACGTGGTTCCACAGTTTTGCATTAAATAAAATTATTTAGAATTTTCATGGCAATTACAATTACAAAGTAAATTATCTAAACTTAATTACAATTGATTTATACTTATAGCAAATGACTTTTAAATTATTATTATTATTTTTATTATTATGAAGTTGAAATTATATAGAATAATGTTTGATTTAATTTAATTTATATTGATCATGTAAATGGAAACTCATTTCTTGCCACACATCAAACATACATATTTAACCTGTACATTGGTGGTTAAATGAATCTGTTCCCACACAATTAAAATCTGTATTTTCTTCCAGAAATAGTGTTTTTGTTGGTTTAGTTTCTTACCAGGGATTTAAAACTTAAGGTTAGTCACAGGTGGAGGAAAGTTGATGGTCTGTAGATGTTGTAGGAATGTGCTGAGTCATTGTACAACCTGATTTATTTTAGGTTAATAAATTGTTATATTATGATTTTACTTGTCATTAATCATTAATAGACTCTGTAAAAAATAAATAAATATTTATTTCATAGTTTTTTATAAAGCTATAGGGAGCCATTGTATAAGAGTCAAAGGGCCACATTAGGCCCCAGAGCCACAGGTTGGAGACCCTGGTTTTGACAATCAGACACACTTCCACTGGTGATGTAATAATCTGACGTCTGTCTTGGTGAAAAAACTCCACATTTCTTAAAATGGACTTAAAGCACATTTATAAAACTTTCACTGATATAATGTCATAAATCACAGGTTTGACTGTCAATCAAAGGAAAAGAGGTTACCATGGCTACCAGGAACTAAAGGTAAGTTAAAACAAGGTCACAATGAGAATGGTTGCTCACACTCACTAATCAACATTAATCTGAATGAATAAATAACCAATGCAAAGTTAGAATAGGCTGCACTAAAAGTTATTTAACAACATCTGCATAATATTCATAATTCAGATATGGTTTTAAATTATTTAAAGTTGTTCAATGCATTTTATTGTGTTGGTAATAAACATGATCTGTGTCCCTTTTCAGTCTTGGGTCATCATTATGTGGTCTCCTTTGGTAAAGGATGTATCAGTGTTTCCTAGGCTAAAGGAGGTTATAAAGGAAGCATTGAACCTCCTTTCCTTAGCTCAAAAAGAATTGAAACGCTCCTTATTATGGCCACCACTTAAACACTTCCAGGGTTAAAGAAAAGTGGATAGGAAAGGAGATAGGAGGGACTATTAGGACACGCCCACTGTCTGTCCATGGAAGAACAGGAAGGAAGTATTAAACGGGCTGTGACAGCTCTGATTGGTCGATCCTCTACCTCTGTAAACCCTGATTAGACGTGTCAGCAGCATTAACGGCTTTAAAATCACGTGTCATGGTAAAGAACGTTCTCCTCAGTTTGTTCTACTGGATCTGGGTTGGGATCAATTACGTCTTCAATTATTCAATTACAACACAATTATGATTACGATGACCGTCACTCTTTCAAATTACAAGTTACAATTATTGTTTCCCCCTAAAAGTCAATTACAATTACATTCTCAATTACTGATCCTTTAATAAATAACCTTATTACACGTAACCGTCCTCTTGTGTTAGCTTTCTGTTAGCATCTCTAATGCTAACGGCTCAGTTTGACCCATGTCTATAATCAGCTGTAAAATACACAAATCAATATTATCTATCATCTATTGATTAGCCTCTTCCTTTTTAATAATATTTCAATTACAATTACAAAGTCATTTATCTGAACTCAATTACAATTCAATTATAATTATAACAGCAAGATTTTCCCCAATCATAATTATTGTTATAAATACATCATAATTGTAATGAATTATCAATTATTACAATTATAATTGAGCCCAACCCTGATCTGAGGTGTTTCTACAACCAAAAGCTTTTTAATTTCATAGAACCAAAGTCCTGCTGGATGAGTTCATTAATGAACTAATAACATTTACATCCCACAATATTCTCTCTAGGGATCTGATCTAACATGATGTTTCACTAGTCAGATCTAGAATTGTAGATATCTGTAATTCCATTTTGAGATATTTGCATCATTTTGACTCATTAATTACATTTACACATATCTGGAATTCTACATTTCTCTTTTCAGAATCTGAAATTACATTTTGACTAGATGAAACTACGTAGTAGATATCTGTAAATGGAATGACAGACATCTATAATTCATTTGCATATATCTGTAATAAATAATACATTTTGCATATCTGAAATAAACATATTTAAGTGCTGGGTGCTCTTTTCACAGCGTAGCGGGAACGTTAGCGAAATGGATCAATGTCCATAAAACGTTTGTGAACAACGTGAAAAACCAAGAGAAAACATTGATTAGTGCGAGTAACGAGGTTTGTCATGTTAGCATTAGCATTAGCACATGTATTGATTTAGTTTATGAAATAAAGCAGAAGTTACAGGTAAAAACTAGAATAAGCAACACCAGAAGATAAATATTTTTGTGAGGCACATACAGTATAAGCATATTAAAACACGTCCATATGACTCAATCAAAACTAAAATAACTCTAGAAATCCAATGTTGGTTACTTTGTATTTGTAGATTATGACCAAATTTACAACAAATGAGCACATTTTCAAGTTAAAAGGACAGTTAAAAAAAAAAAAGGTAATTTGGGGTTCGTGTTCCCAAAAACGTTCAGTAGTGATAAATAAATACTGTATTAATGCTAAACACTGATTGTAAAGGAGAATATGTCAGTAAACAGATATTAGTTCAGCCCTCTCTCCTCCTCCATTATGTAAATCATCTATTATTATAGTTTTGTATACTGTGTATACTTTTATTTACCTGTGGAAAATAAACTTTATATGTTAACGTGTTTTTTATGCCTGTGAGTGGAAATCATTAATGAACTATTTCAGTGATTAAAGCTCTGACTTTCAATCACAGCTCCTGATTTCTCAGACTAGTGTTGTGGGTGTGTCCATAACAAGGAGGGCGTGGTCTAGAGATTGAGCAGCTCAGCCCATATAATCCCAACGAGTTCATTTTGTCTTCTTTTTTAATATGTTAAGGTTTCATTTATTTAGATAACTTTTTACAGGAAATTTACTTTGATCTCCTGATATGTTTTGATTGTCAACTGCCAGTCTTCCTCAGAGGGGTCTGCTGATCACTTTGATGTGTTCCCAGGGGGGAAAACCTGCCTTGGTTTTTGTCTTTGTGAGATGCTGAATAAGCTTTAGCCCCGTGATGGACTGGCACCCTGTCCAGGGTGTAACCCCGCCTAATGCCCTTTGAGAGCTGGAGATAGACACCAGCATTTAGATTTAAGTGTAACATTTAGATTTAACATTTAGAATTAACATTAGATTTAAATATAACATTTAGATTTAAATTTTAACATTTAGTTTTAATATTTAAATTTAGATTATATTTTTATGAGAAAAATATCATAAAATTTACAAATATTGCTGTAAATCTGCTCAAAAGTAACTTTTTTAAATGTTTAGTTGCAATATGTTGTAAAACGTTTCTGTTTATTTAACCATGCACAGCTTTACTACCGGCGCTACATACATGCTAACATAAACACGCCTCTTTTTTGCTCTTTACTAAGATTCAAACTTCCATGACGATTAAATTTGGGGCTTTCCATCACCTCCACAACTTTAGCGTTGCTATAGTAACACTGCTAAATAAGGGCGGGGTGAGCTAAGCTTATGTTTTAACAGTCATCTAAACTCTAATGAGAAGCAGCTAAAATATCACAGCTAGTTTAATGCTCCTTTAACAAACCTATGATCACCATATCTGTCAAGTTTTGGATTTGAAAATAAGGGAAATTTTCTGGCGCCCACTACCAGTCGTCCCACCCCCCCGACAAAGCTCCAGTATTCCTGATATTATAAGACAAGTGTATAATAAATGTAAAATATCCACTTATCAACCACTTACTAAATATAATAATGTGATTATAATCTGATAGGTCGACCTTTATTAATATTAAAATACTGTGAACATTCCTACTAGGGCTGGTGATATGAACCAAAACTCATATCTCAATATATTTTCTCAAAATGGTAAAATATGATATAAATCTAAATAATTTTATTAAATAAAGTCTGACCAGAAAAACAATTCTGGGTTAAATTTGCTGATGTAAAATGATATACAGGGACATTTTTACGCTATGGGAACAGAGGCAGAGCAGCAATGTGCTTTTGGAAGAGGGTGTGGCCTCCTCCTGGCTCCTCCTCCTGCCTCCATAGTGGAGTGAGACTGTGCAGCTGTTCCAGGAAATAGTGATGTTTAATAATTTGGGCTATTAAATGCACAAAATGCTGACACTTTCAAACGTATAGGTACTGTAGGCTATTGGAAATGGAAAAATAAATAATTTATAATTATATTATAATTAAAACAAATAATCAAATTATCAATTCACCCTTGGGTAGGCACTGCCTACCTTGCCTACCCTGACGGCACGTCACTGATTATAAGTTACTGGAGGATTTGGCTTTTACTCAGTTTGGAGGTTTTTTTTTTTGGTTTGTTTGTTTCTTTGGACCTAAACTCATCCTCTCTGCCTGCTGCTTTATCTCTGCAGCTGCGTCTTAACTCCACCATCTCACACAATGACCGTAAACCACCTGTGGTGACAGAATAATAATAATAATTTTAATTATAATAATCCACAGGGGAAAAAACTAAACATAAAACAAGATACATTTAGGACAGGAAAGAAAAGTCCATGAGGGAAACTAAACTAAAGAGAATGACCTCATGTTTCAGGCTTTTGATCCTCCTTTCATCTGATTGGTTGACACTGCTCCACATGGTGGTCAACGATGGCGAACAATCTACACCACCATGGTTTTTTTTTACTGTTTTATCACTGATAGCCTAACCTTGAAATAAATCACATTGTACAATGACTCAGCACATTCCTACAACATCTACAGACCATCAACTTTCCTCCACCAGTGACTAACCTTAAGTTTTAAATCCCTGGTAAGAAACTAAACCAACAAAAACACTATTTCTGGAAGAAAATACAGATTTTAATTGTGTGGGAACAGATTCATTTAACCACCAATGTACAGGTTAAATATGTATGTTTTATGTGTGGCAAGAAATGAGTAATTAGCATGTGTTGATCACATGATCATGTGTTATTATATTCATGTTACTTTTTATAGACATTCATATACATTAACTATAAAAATCTACTTTATAAACATTGTGTTCATATAAACTGAGATGTGTAAGAATTTGAAGATGAAAGATAGTTTTATTTATTGATGTTATTTATTTTATTTTAAAGTGTTTTTAAGTTTCCATTTACATGATCAATATAAATCAAATCAAACATTATTCTATATAATATTAACTGTATATAATGTAATCCACTGTATTGTCTTCATAGAGAAGGTCTTTATGGCTCCAGGAGGACTTTAATCCAGGTGAGATGAGGTTCAATGGTTCCTTGTAGAGTAAAGGTTACAGACCCCTGACCAGGGGAAGAGGGTTAGGAGACCCCACTATCAGAGCTGGACCCTCTCAATTTAATTCATGGTGAAACAATGCAGATGATAAGATGGTTATGTTACTGTTAACTTAATTCATGTACAGCATTTATGTAAAATAAAAATGAAAACATGTAACATGTTGTTATGATTTAATGTTATTTAAAACATTTTTGTTACTTCTTTTAAAATGATATAAAATAAATAATCTGTTATTTCAGCCACTGCTTGAAAACTTAATATTGACACTAAAACATTTAAAATATTTAGCAAATATATCTCGAGTCACTGTCAATCTTTACTTCATACAAAACTACAGTACGTTAGTTAAATCAATTATTCATCAGCATGTATGACTTGATAAAAAAAGGTGCCACCACTGAGAAAGTTAGTGTACAGCTCTAATATGGAATTATATTGATGCGTTTTGTTGAGTTTAATAGAAAGTGTTTCCAGACTGTGCTCTATGTTATTGGCTGATCTGTGTAAACACTTTATAATCCAACAATAAAACACAACGTGGACTGAAGCCTTTGTCTAATGAATGTCAGATTAGGTTGATAAAGAGTATAAACAAACCCTTTAAAATCACTGCAGGTTGTTACAGAAGAACAAGAAGTTCTCAAATAAATATTTAGAAGCTTTTATCGTTTGGACGTGTTTCTTAAAGACAGTTGTGTAACACTTTGGCCAGTGTTGAGTTCCAGCTGATGACACGTGTGTGAGATTCTCTGTCAGGAGGAAAAGATGGATTGGTGTTTTTGG
>NC_041056.1:43621905-43786905 GCF_900634775.1 Gouania willdenowi | reverse complement strand
ACTGTTGGAAATTGTGCTATACAAATAAAGTTGAATTGAATTGAATTAACACTTGACAGCAGAAACATATGAAATTGTCATTAGTGGTCTCCATTTATAACGTGCCTACCCAACCCTAGTGGTCACGTCACTGGATCTGATCAATACTTTCTGAGATATAGACATTTTAGTAAAGGAAAGGTAAATATACTGTTATTTATTAGTTTTAATACTACGGTAACACGGTTGGTAACACAATGTTTTCCACATGATTTTTTGATCTCGTGGTACATGTGTACAATGACAATAAAGGCATTCATTCATTCATTACGCTGTCATTTTTTGTCATTAGCATGAATAAGTTGTCATGAAGGCTGTCATTAAGTGTTGTTCACTAAATTACAGCTTACACCTTTAGAGCTATGTTGGCCTTTTTTGGTTATTTGGAGGGATCTCGTGGGGTTAGGGTAACAAACAACACTTAAAGGTCACATATCATGTTATTTTCCATCCATCTTCATTTGTTCTAAAATCCCCAAAACATAGTATTTGAGGTTTATTTTCCAGAGTTTTACTTATGCATATTCATGAGTGGGCGTGTCTATAGACGGGACAATGACTTCCTCCTCCCCACATGGTGACGTAGGGCCAGAGGACGGCCCACCCTCCTCCCACCCACTCTGTAGCTGAGCTCATGCTACTTTAGAAACACAGACAGAGCGTGGGGGCGGGGCGTTCACCGGTACATACATAGACTGGAGAAAATACAGACATAGCACTGTGTGAAGGACGCTGACATGCTCACTTTAGTGGGCGTGTCTGTTTACACGTCAATCACGGCAGAGAGCTTCCTGGAGGCGTGGCTTCTCCAGCTCAGTGCAGCGTCAAATTCATCATCAAAGTGTGACCGTATCATCATATTATAGCGATGTGTTTGTGTTCACCCTGTAGTAAGAAAGTAGTAAATCACCCTCTGACTAATGATTGATAGAATCAATGATAAAAACACTTTGATCATGTTTATGAAGTCATAATAACACTTTATCATGTTTAAAGCATATAAATGTTAATTTATCTTAACATGGGTCCTTTAATGACATCCTTCAATCACACCTTATTCATGGTAATGACAGGTGTTAACGTCATAATAATGACAGCGTAATGTCAGTATTTATGGATAAAACTTCAAGTAAAGTGTTACCAAATAGTTTTATATCCCAATAAAAAGTAACTTTTATATTATAAATTAAAAACAGATTAGATATAACATGCAGTTATGGAACAATGAAAACAGTAAAATAAGTATATGTTCATATTTCCAGAGCGTGTGAGTCTAGAACCAACACATATGTGAACAGTCTATGTTCATAGCTCTATGCTGATCACATTACAGGGAGCTAAGACATATGCTAAGTAGTTTACTGAAGACCCAAACATGTTCCAGACCCAAACACACACTGACTTTGTGACTATTTAGAGGAGCTGACATGTCCACCAGATAGGATGTATAGCAGATCTATTTCTATATTCTGAGAGAGTGGGTGGAGCTTATTACTATACCATATTTACCTTTATATGTGATGGAGTTACAGATATATTGGAAGATGAACATGGAGGAATAATAAAGGACACACACTCTCAGCTGATGTGTGTATATAATGGGTCCGTGGCTCCAAGCAGTGACTAAGAAAAAGTAGTGCAGTTTGAGCTGAATGAGGCTAAAGGTATGTAGAGTATATCACTGCAGCAAAAACACAGGTAGACGGGTCACCAGCTCAGTACGGGGGGGGGGGGGGGGGGGGGGGGGGGGTATGCAAAGTATGAGAAAATATATGCAACCCAAATGTTTTATATAAGCCACATAAAAACATGTTACAATGACACACTGCCACAAGTAAATACACCCGCTTTACTAACAACGTTCATTCTAACCCGACCATGAACAGATGAAAACGTGATTAACAGCAATAACCAATCAGAAGCAATAAAGTAGCCAGGTAAGGCTAATCTAACATGTGATGTGAAACAACGTAGAGTTTCTATGTAGCAAGCTGCGTCTGTGCTCGGTGAATACGTTCTTCAACGTGGAGAATGAGTTTTCAGACATAGCAGTTGACGCCCCGATTGTTAGTGCGTGTTTGAACGCCATCATTACCGCTGACATGGCACTGAACACCATGTTTTCTTTTACAAGTTGACTGAAAGTCACTTTCTCCTCGTCCTGGCCTGTGGTGCACAAACTCCTGTGTAACTGTGAACTGTCCCTCAACCATTTCTGTGTTTGTTAAATAGTGGTTTCACTTTGTTGGCCTCCAGGTATTTCTCACTGATGGGGTTCAAAGCGTTCAAAGCTGTCGTGTATTTCCCATTACGCTCGCTGAAACGCCATTTCACACAGAATAGACTCAAATATAGCTGCTAGCTACATGCTACTCCTTGCTATGTAAGCAAGTGTGTGATGGGTTCAAGGACCACTGGAAACTATTCATTAGAGTCAGTGGAGTTTCTTCCGAGTTTTGGGTTGTTTTGACACATCACAGACTAAAAACAATATATAAAAAAATTAAAACACTATATTTTGACTGAGAGAGCGGGGCTGTCCACTTGAGAGGGTGTTGCCCCCTCACGCCCCCCCTTGACGCCGGGACTGGTGCTGGTGTGTGTGGGGGTGTGTGTGTGTGTGTGTGTGGGTGTGTGTGTGTGTGTGTTTGTGTGTCTGACTGCAGTTTCAGTTTGGACCGTGGAGAGGAAGAGAGATAGAAACTAATCACCAGTAAAAATCCCAGTAAAACTCTGTAAAACAATCACCAGTAATAAATATTATCTCCCTGGTAAAGACAGTAGCTCTAATAACTGGAAAAATGATAAACTGGTGATATTACAGTCTGTGAATGCAGTACAGGGGACGCACTTACTCTGCCTCTGGGTCCTAGTGCCTGCCGTCCCGTAAAGCCTGTTCTGTTTACTGAGGTTTGTGTGTGTTTAATAAGTCTGTGTGTGTTTAATAAGTCTGTGTGTGTTTAATAAGTCTGTGTGTGTTTAATAAGTTTGTGTGTGTTTAATAAGTCTGTGTGTGTTTAATAAGTTTGTGTGTGTTTAATAAGTCTGTGTGTGTTTAATAAGTTTGTGTGTGTTTAATAAGTTTGTGTGTGTTTAATAAGTCTGTGTGTGTTTAATAAGTTTGTGTGTGTTTAATAAGTTTGTGTGTGTATTTAATAAGTTTGTGTGTATTTAATAAGTTTGTGTGTGTATTTAATAAGTTTGTGTGTATTTAATAAGTTTGTGTGTGTATTTAATAAGTTTGTGTGTGTTTATTAAGTTTGTGTGTGTTTAATAAGTCTGTGTGTTTAATAAGTCTGTGTGTGTTTAATAAGTTTGTGTTTAATAAGTCTGTGTGTGTTTAATAAGTCTGTGTTTAATAAGTCTGTGTGTTTAATAAGTCTGTGTGTGTTTAATAAGTCTGTGTGTGTTTAATAAGTCTGTGTGTGTTTAATAAGTCGGTTAGTGTTTAATAAGTCTGTGTGTGTTTAATAAGTCTGTGTGTGTTTAATAAGTCTGTGTGTGTTTAATAAGTCTGTGTGTTTAATAAGTCTGTGTGTGTTTAATAAGTCTGTGTGTGTTTAATAAGTCGGTTAGTGTTTAATAAGTCTGTGTGTGTTTAATAAGTCTGTGTGTGTTTAATAAGTCTGTGTGTGTTTAATAAGTCTGTGTGTGTTTAATAAGTCGGTTAGTGTTTAATAAGTCTGTGTGTGTTTAATAAGTCTGTGTGTGTTTAATAAGTCTGTGTGTGTTTAATAAGTCTGTGTGTTTAATAAGTCTGTGTGTTTAATAAGTCTGTGTGTGTTTAATAAGTCTGTGTGTTTAATAAGTCTGTGTGTGTTTAATAAGTCTGTGTGTGTTTAATAATTCTGTGTGTGTTTAATAAGTTTGTGTGTGTCTGTGTGAAAGTCTACATGTTTATGTCTCTGTCCATTCACTCTTTTCATTATATTCATGTCTTTTAAGGCTTTATTACATAGTGTCAGGTTTAGTCCAGGCCGCCGCCATCTTGGATTATGTCGTTACCAGCGCGTCATCGTCACAAGTTGTGCAAGTGCAGAATGATCCAAAATAACTTGATATTTCTCAACAATAACTATTGATTAATTTGTCACATGACTGTTCCAGGGTTTGTTTTATTTAGTTTCACATCTACCTGTAGATCTATGTTTTTACACTGATGACAACTTGTTTGTAGTTTTATTTCAGAAAGTTTCACTTTTACAGTTACAGTTGGAAACCTTTGTTAATTTAATATTCTAGTTATATTACAGCAACCAAATTAAAATATATCAACTAAGTGAATGAATAAAAATAACCTGTTAAAGGCTTTTAAATGAAAATATTCTCCTGTGAAATCTGTGACCTGCACAACTCAAAGAATTGGAATCGAGAATCATTTAAAACAAAAATCAAAATTGCGAATCGGAATCTTTAAAATCCAAACGATGACCTACTGAAGTGTGTGAGATGTCCTGAACATTAGTTGAAATGAGATGGTGTGTGTGTGCATGTCAGCTATGTGAGTTACGTGTTAATGTTGCTATAAAGGTGATCATATGGTGAACAGACTTTGTTTGTTTAGAGTTCACACATCACGCATGCAGCAACAAGTGAACGCTGACTTTTACAGTGAAATAAATCCACTTCCTGTCCAACAACGAGACACAACGTCTTAAAATCAACCAGACACTACACACACGAGCAGAACCTTTAATCACCCTCACTACAGTCTTTATTCAATCATTTATTCATTCAGAAACTTTAGTATATATATATATACAGTATGTATGCGTGCACACACATTCATACACTATATGTAACATCACAATGAATTAATCATAAGAAATGTAAGGTGGAAAGAGCACTGAGATATTCTAAAAGTACCATGACTTTGATTAAATTGTACTTAAGTACCTTAAGTAGTTTGTTTAAAATGTACTCAGAGTAAAAGTATCTTAGTGAACAAGGCTGAGTTTTGTCGTCTAATAAAGACAAATAGATACAAATGATGAATACCACTGCACAATACATTTTATATTTGACTTTTCTATCTTTTCTACCATGCACGTTTATTTTCTTTGTTTTGTTTTTGGTTCAAATGTGTTAGTTTTTCTTTGTGGTATCAGTGTAGACATGTTTCCTTACTGTACAGATCACAAACACTTTGATACTTGAATCTTGAAATGTCAGCTGTTGGTCTGCTCCAGCTGCACCACTGATGGCTAACACATGGCTAACAGACGCTAACTAAGCCTCAGTGCTGCCAAACCAGGCATTGAGGTGAAGAACAGAGCCTGATCTATATATTTACACACGGGTGAGTCATCTGTGCACGTTGGATGGTCGTGAGCTAATAACATATTCATCATGTGAATTAACGTCACTAAGAACACAACTGTAGCTAATGTAAAGGGATAGAAATATATTCAAAGCCTCATGACAAAACATCACACATTATAGGCACACACTGACGTTTCACTTTATTTCAGGGCTGGGAATGTATTGCTTTAATTGCAATTAAGTAATTAAATAAAGCACACACAAAAATAATGCAGTTCATCTTTTTTTGTCATTGAATGATCGGTGTACCTATAACACTGATACACAGACCACAACACAAGAAACAGGAGAACCAGAGGACGAGTCGTTAATTTATTTTAAATAAAAACACTGGATGAAAAATTAATGAAAAATTAATGAGAATACCTCAATACTAAACATGTAGCAGCTAACATCTCAATGCTAAACATGCTAACATGTAGCAGCTAGCACCTCAATGCTAACATGTAGCAGCTAGCACCTCAGTGCTAAACATGTAACAGCTAGCACCTCAATGCTAAACATGTAACAGCGAGTACATAAATGCTAAACATGTAGCAGCTAGCACCTCAATGCTAAACATGTAGCAGCTAGCACCTCAATGCTAAACATGTAACAGCTAGCACCTCAATGCTAAACATGTAACAGCGAGTACATAAATGCTAAACATGTAGCAGCTAGCACCTCAATGCTAAACATGTAACAGCTAGCACCTCAATGCTAAACATGTAACAGCTAGCAGTGCAATGTTAACATGTAGCAGCTTGCAGCTCCATGCTAACATTTAGCAGCTAACACCTCTGCATGGAATGACTTAGTGGCTAGCATGTCCGCCTCACAGCAAGAAGGTTCAGGGTTCAAGCCCTGGGGCGGACACCTGGGTCCTTTCTGTTTGCACGTTGCATGGAGTGAGTGTCTGTCTGTCTGTGTTGCCCTGCGACGGACTGGCGCCCTATCCAGGGTGTACCAGCGCCCAATAAGAGCCGGAGATTGGCACCCGCAGACACCCGCAATCCTGAACAGGAATAAGTGGGTCTGAAAATGAATGAATGAATAATTACAAAGAGTCTAAAAATTACATTAAATATACATTTGAATGTTCACTCTAGTTTTAGTGTTTCTATGAGCTGTTGGATGACTTCCATTTGAAAAAGTCCCTCAAAGTTTTGTTGTTACATAATAAGAACTCGTGTGTGTGTGTGTGTGTGTGTCTGTGTGTGTGTGCGTGTGTGTGTGTGCGTGTGTGTGTCTGTGTGTGTGTATCTGTGTGTGCATGTGTTTGTCTGTGTGTGTGTGTGTGTGTGTGTGTGTGTGTGTGTGTGTGTGTGTGTGTGTGTGTGTGTGTGTGTGTGTGTGTCTGTGTGTGTGTGTCTGTGTGTGTTTGTGTGTGTGTGTGTGTGTGTGTGTCTGTGTGTGTGTGTGTCTGTGTGTGTGTGTGTGCGTGTGTGTGTGGTGTGTGTGTGTGGTGTGTGTGTGTCTGTGTGTGTGTGTTTGTCTGTGTGCGTGTGTGTGTGTGTGTGTGTGTGTGTGTGTGTGTGTGTTCAGGCCTAATTTGAACCTGCTGTTCTCCACATGTTCTGTTCTCATTGTGTCACTGTTCACATTTTCTTCATTTGTTAAATGTGGTTGTGCTAAATAAGCTGCTTTGGAAAAGTGAAAACACTGCAACACTTCATTCCAAGTTTATTATTATTATAATCATTTTAAAGATGTAAATCCTAATCACTAATAAAATGGTTCAAAGTGACCAAAAATGGTGGAAAAGGAGGTGAAATGGGATTTTAAAAACCACAAAAATTGGTTAAAAGTTGTAAATTATAGTGGATAAAAACAGACAAAAAAAAAATGGTAAAAAGAGTTCAAATTGTAAATATTGGAACAATTAGTTTAAACTGGAAAATAATGGACATGACAAATGGTGTTTGTGGTTAAATTGGCAAAATAATGATGAAATATTGTGAAAAGAGGTTAAAAGTGACAATAATGGATCAACATATGTGACATTAGGTGTAAAAGTGTCAGAAATGGGAGAAATGTAGCAAAAATACATTAAAAGGAGCAAAAATTTGGCATAGAAAAAGTGATGAAAATATGTTAAAATATAATAATGTTTGGTGTAGTTGTAGAAAAGGGTAAAAAATAACCAAAAATGGGCTCAAATTGTTCATAAAATCATATTTGTTTCTTGAAGGCATCTGGTGACCTGACCCTGGTGTAAAGTGGTGGTGGTTCATATGAAGGTAACCTACTGTAAATCACAGCTGCAGTTATGACTCTATTCTTTTTTTGTCTGTAACTTCAGGATTGTCTCCAGCCAATCATCTGCCTCCATCTAACCCTGTATCATCTTCTCTTACATTCATACCTCTCCCTTTGGTCTCCGTATGAGAAGTGATTAAACACTTTTTTGGCTGAAATTTCAACCAATCTTCATCTTCATCACTGACTTGGTTAATATTCTGTACCTGGGATGAAGGTCTCTCGCTATTTGTTTATGTGCTGTGTTTAGCAGTACCATGGTAACGGAGCATTCTGACTGAACACTGTCATGGCAGAGGAATATTTCAGACGCTGTTTACATGATTTTCAGTGATTTTGAAGCACAGCAACAACTTCTCTGGTTCTCCTGTTTGTTGTGTTGTGCTCTGTGCATCAGTATTATGGTATACTGGGAACTCATGCAATGAGAAAAAGCCATTAACTGTGATATTTTTTTAGTTATTTTAGTGTGTTAGTTTTCTGTATCTATACTATCTATCTATTAATTCAAGGGAGGTCTCTGTGTGTGTGTGTGTGTGTGTGTCTGGATGTGTGTGTGGAGCAAATATCTCCCAGACGTGATGCCAGTTCGACCTGAAACTCGCTCGACGGGTTCCAAATACCCCGAGTGTGTGTATCTGTTATTTTGGAGTAATTTGGTCATTTCAAAATGTTTATTTTAATTTTATTTCACTTCTGGACGGCCCCGAAATGAAACCTATTCAACTTTTGACCTCAGGGTGTGAGGGGGCGCTAGCACACCATCTATATCTATTTCCTCACAGAGCAAGAGTCACGTGTGCAGCCAGAGCTAATCGCTGCGCACACAGCCAAGCAGACACGGACTGTAAACACGAGTGAGAGAGAAGAAGATAGTTTTATACGGAGAGGAACGTCTGAGCAGCAGTGTTTGCACTGATAAACTAGCAAAGCTCTTAAGTCTCACTTATTGGGCCTGATGTGAGTCACTGATGTTCGTGTGTGTGAGCCACTGTAGACTCCACTTCCTCCTGTGTCATGCTCAGGGATTAAAGTTTTCCGTCAGGGTGACGGAATTCCGTCAAATTAAAATTATGAGACGGAAAATTATTATTGTAATGATGAGCCTCCAGCCGTAATCCAAGTTTTGTAGTCTTTAATGACGTACGTTGAAACCCGACTACTGTGGGCCGTAGTCGACGCCAACAAACAACAGAGCGCAGGTACCGTCTTACTCCTTCCAAACTCACCCCCGACTCTCCCCAGCCTCCCAGCCAATCACCACTTAGAACTCCCGTAAACAAAGATACTCATTGGTAGGGAAAGCTGTACGTAACGATGGTGCATTCAAAGCCATGGGACATCTCAACATTAGTGAATCATTGAATACACAACAAGTAGAACAACATAAACATAGGACCCAGTCCGTTACATTATTATTATTATTACAACAATATTATTATTACGATTACACCGCATAAGAAGAGGAAGAAGACTCTTCTTCCTCTTCTTATGCGGTGTAATCGTTATTATTGTCCAGCCGGAAACGACGCTCAGTGAAGGACGGTCAAATCGGGAGAAAATCGGGAGAATGGTGGCCCCGGGAGATTTTCGGGAGGTACACTGAAATTCGGGAGTCTCCCGGGAAAATCGGGAGGGTTGGCAAGTATGTATGGATATGGTTGGGCCATGGATAAAGATCAGTTTATAAGGTAAGTTAAAAAATGTTCTGCTTTTCATGTTGGCATTTTGTCGTTCTGCAGTAAGCTAGCCTAGGCTAGCGGCAGTATAACCAGTTGAATGTATAATCTTCAGTGTAGCAGTAGACATTTCGCTATTCTACCTTATGGTTTACGGTAGATTATTGAGGGGCGCGTTTCTCTTTGTTGTTTGGATTCAGCATGCTTAGTTCATAAAACCTTCCCAGGTAACTTGACTGAGCCTAATGACAGCATGGAGTCGTTGTTTGCTGAAGAGGGTACTGACACTGGTCAAATTGACGGGAAGATAAAAAACAAATGGAGATGGGCTTGGTTAGACGAAGCGGGGGATGATGGAAAGCTGTTTCGCACATGGTGCAAAAAGATGACATTGTCAGGTGTGTGTATGTGCGTTATTTGTCATAAAAAAATCCCGTATGGCGGCAATGGCAAGAAAGTGTTAGCACGCCATGCTGCAGATGCTAAACACAAGGCTGCTGTTCGAGCGCTGAAACACACCTCCTCTCTGCCTGGTGCCATTACAGTAACAGCCGAGGCCCCCATTTCCATGGCTGATCGTGTGTGCAACAAAAAAGTGCGCATATGTGCTTTCATAGCTGAACACGATCTTTCGTTTACTCTAGCCCAGCCCCTAGTAAAACTAGTTACTGCCATGGCCGAGGATCGAAGTGCTCTTTCTAGATTGTCGATGTCAAATACACACGCGTCGTACCTGTCTACACATGGCATTGGTGCCCAGTTCAAATCTGAGTTGTCATCCAAGCTACAGGGTCATATGTTTTCCCTCAATGTTGACGAATCCACCACCACTAACATGGACCGGGTTGTAAACGTGCTTGTGAGGTACTTTGATGACGATAGGCAGAAAGTACTGACCCAGCATTTTGCCTCAAGTAAGGTCAATATTGCTGATGCAAATACGCTCACACACACACTGACGGATATCATGCAGTCCAATGGTCTGGATTGGGACCAAACCGTGTCCGTTTTGATGGACAACTGCAATGTAATGAGAGGGAAAAAATCAGGCGTGGAGACAGAAATTAGGTTGCAGAACCCATCACTGCTGGACATTAGTGGGGACACTGTCCACATGGTTTCCAATGCAGCAAAAGCTCTGTGTAGTCCATTCCAAGGATATGTGGAGGAGTTTTGTTCAGACATATTTAATGGCATTGAAAAGTCGCCAAAGCAAAGGGAGATTTTTGGAGAGATCCAATGCCTACTCCATTTTAAGCCCAAGACTCTCATGCGCCCTATCAGCAGCAGGTTCCTTCAAATTCTGGAAGTTTGTAACCGCACCAAGGAACTTCTGGATCCTCTGGTTGTCCACTACAACAGCATTCTGTCTCCAAAGGACAAGGACAGACACAGGTAGGCCTAACGTTGTTGTATTATGGTCACTTGTTTTATGTACGCCACATGCACGCAGGCAGGCAGACAAACACTAGTATAGACACACACAATAATGATTTGTGATGAGCAATGGCTGACGATAATCATAGTATATGTATGATAGAATAGATTTCCATGTCATAGTTAATATTTTCATCTTAAATTCCATTTATCCACATATTTATCTATCTATACTTGCTTGGTGGTGATAGCCCCAATTACTCGAAGGGGGATCCTAATGGACCCACATTCAACTGATATTTTAGTATTCATATAAGCCAACTTGTTTTACATTTTGCTGGTAGATTTCTACATTATTGGACAACGGCAATCTCTCTCATTGCATGAAACTAGTGCAACACCCATAGTGTATTGTGTCTGTAGTGGCTTCAGATATGACAGAATTATTACGTTCGACTCTAATTGTTTTTTCTCATGTCTACCTTACATGCAGATTCCTATGTCTAATGTAGTATTCTTTTAAAAATGTTATGCACAGGGGACTATTGAACCAGATCCTTGACAAGAATGCAGTTACATCTAAGGAGAGGGCCAGCATCACTGTGATGCAAAATGACATGGCAATTTCTGCCAGGGCAGGAACGGCTACAAACAAAAGCCGGAAGATGCGTATCTGCAAGATTTTTTCAGAGTTTGACAAGCTTACAGCATTACTCGATTTATACAGAGGTATGTGTATTTTAGGCTATGTGAATGGCAAACGTTTTTCTATTTAAAAAACTAATATTCCCTTTAGGCTACAATATTGTATTTGAAAAATACATTAATGTTCTCATTGGGGCCTTCATATACGCTTTGCATGCCTGCTGCTTCATTGTCTATAAAAGCCTAAAAATAACGCAACCTCAAGAACAGATCAATCTACATTTATCTTATTTCTTGCTTAATTCTAAAAAATGTTTTTGAAAGAAAGATCCTTGAGCCTTGCAAAATATTTTAACTTTGAACTGGTAAATTAAGAATTGGGCTATGTTATTCTATTCTGTATGTTGTGTTATGTCCTGTTGTTAGGAATGCACTGTGATATCTATTCGAGAAATAACAAGCATGGAGCAGTTTTGACAGAGGTCCGCATTGTCTTAGTTTTAATGCTTAAAGCTTTCAATAACAAATGCCCTATCTTGATCTGTCTGTTTTTCTTCTAGGCATTCTTCCGACTTTCCAGGCATTCTTAAAAAAATTTCAACACGAGAAGCCTATGGTCCATCTGCTCCATGCTGAAATGGTGGTGCTGGTGAGGGAACTTCTCTCCAAGTTCATTAAGCCAACTGCTGTCCCATTGACTGTGCAAGACCTGCTAAAAGTGGATGTGAAGAATGACCAGCTTCAATATTCAGACAAACGGCTGTCTGTCGGGAGGTTCAGTCACCAAGCCTTCAACAAGGCAAGAGTGACAAAGAAACCTTGGGTGAAAACAGTTTACCGTTGTCTACGTGAGGGTTACATCAAGGCAGCAGAATTTCTTCTTCGAAGTCTCCCTCTGTCCAACAAAGTAATTGCTTCTTTGTCAGCCCTAAGCCCTGCCCTCATAAGTGAGGAAACAATCCAGGAGGCATTTAATATTTTGGCCAAAGCCTTGCCCAATGTAGTGAATTCAGAGGAGCTGGGTCAATTGGATGAGGAGGTCCGAGACTACCAGGTTGACCCTGATCTGAGAGAGCAGGCACAGGAATTGACTGAAATGACAAAAATTGACTGTGACTGGTGGGAGAAAATTCTTGCGAGGAAGGCTTCTACAGGAGACATGCGATTCCCCATTCTGTCAAAATTGGTGAAGGCTCTTCTATCTGTGTTTACTGGCCCACTTGTTGAGGGTTCCTTCAATATAATGGATGACATAATAGAGAGTGACCGAGCCCGACTTGACATTGCGACATACGAAGGCCTTGCTGTCATCAAGTCACACTTAAAGGCAAGAGGTGAAACAGCCTACAATTTCAAAATTGATTCAGCAATGAGGAAAAAGTGTCTCTCGTCTTATGCAAGATACAAGGCTTATTTGACAGAGAGAGAAGACAAAAAAAAACAGCAAAACAAATTGAAATTGAGAGAGGCCATTAGGGTACTCAAGGCAATTAAGGTGAAAAGGGTTACCAAGGCCCCTGCTGCCTCCTCCAGGGCCCCTGATGCCCCTGCTGCCTCCAAGGCCCCTGCTGCCTCCTCCAGGGCCCCTGATGCCCCTGCTGCCTCCAAGGCCCCTGCAGCCTCCTCCAGGGCCCCTGATGCCCCTGCTGCCTCCTCCAGGTTCCCTGCTGCCTCCTCCAGGGCCCCTGATGCTCCTGCTGCCTCCAAGGCCCCTGCTGCCTCCTCCAGGGCCCCTGATGCCCCTGCTGCCTCCAAGGCCCCTGCAGCCTCCTCCAGGGCCCCTGATGCCCCTGCTGCCTCCAAGGCCCCTGCAGCCTCCTCCAGGGCCCCTGATGCCCCTGCTGCCTCCTCCAGGGCCCCTGATGCCCCTGCTGCCTCCTCCAGGGCCCCTGGGCCTTCCACTGCCTCTACTTCCAATAGAAAGTCAAGCCAAAAAAAACGAGGGTCAGGGTTTTGCCATGTTTGCAGCTGTTTGGGGTCCAAACTAAAATGTTTACTGTAGTCTGTTTTTGTGAGGTTTAAATAAAATGTGCACTGGAATCCTATGTGGACATTTATTTCTTAAATAAGCTAGGTAAAACCTTTCTTGAAATTATTGAAACCTAAATGGTTTGACCATAATCTTAAGGGCCTTTTTGAGACCAATTTAAATTAGTACGATACGACTATGATGATTGTTGATGATTGTCATTCTGTTTTATAGGTGTGTGCAGGTGCCTATGTGGCAGCCGCTTGAGTCGGAAAAGCACTTTGGATGTAGTGGGCTACTGTTAAATCACTATATAATGCATACCATGTGGGTTGGGCTGGCCAATTTCTTTTCAGTCAAATAATTTTTTTTCACTTTAATCCCTGGTCATGCTATTGTTAGCGTCTCAAACACGGAGCTCTCTGAATAGATGATTTGAAACCATCAGCCACTGGTGAGTCTTCTGAAGACACATTTCCCATTGTTTAAACCATATAACTGTTGTTCAATAACGCGCTGTTTCACTAGAGTCGATATTGACCTCAACCTGTTCAATTCTACATCTGGAAAACTGTAGATTCTGTGTCATGCTGTGCATGGAAGCTAAGCTCTGACCACTCGGTTCAAAGGTAAAAAAATATTTTTGTTTTTTTTTAAAAAGACAGCCGAATTGTACATAATACTTTCATTTACTTACTCACTCATGTAGTTTGGAGCTTTACGTTTTGTTTTGCGCAGTTTGGTTGTTTTTCTGATTGGTGCTACAATGTCTATGGAGTTTGGTTATTAGCGTCTCAAACACACACGGTATTTATTTATTTAAATATACTAAAACAGAAAGATACACAAATACACATGTTGACTCCAAAAAACATACATTACAGAAAAATACACCAAACAAAAAAATTTAAAAGTGAGTTAAAAAACAACAACAACAAACACATTTATCAGCTCATATCCCACAAAATGACTCCAGAGGGGTGTTCCATAAAGGAGGGTTAACAAACTCTGAGTCTATCCATAAACTCTGGGTCAACATACCCTCCATGGTAAACTCTGTGTATCTGATTCCATTACAGCTGGTATGAAGTGGGTTAATCAACCCTGAGTATGTAAACCTTGGGTTACTGACGTGCACGCGTTTGATAAAAAGCCATCATCAATGGATCACAGATGACTTGAGCTGCCATGACAACCACCCAGAAAATAGTGATTTATTCACCCTGATGGTGAAATAAGTCGGTGTTTGATGAATATGATCCTGTTCTAAAGGTGTGTTCAGTCTTCAGTGACTATAGTGGCTTAAATCACCTGTAATTAGTCACACTTTTTGGTCACTTCATCACGTTATCTCTTCAGTGACGTGACGAGTGGTGAATAATATGAATAAAATGTGTCTGAGGAGACGTGGCAGCAGCATAGGATGTCTGCATAGAGAGTCCTCCTGTTACACTGGATATAAACACAGTAAATGCTGCTTCATATCTAATCATTTATATTGATTTTTAATGTAATATTGTCACCAAAGTCATCTCTACGTCCTAAAAAAAATGTCATAAAAAAACACTGAAGCGGGATGTGAACCCGTGACCCATCGTTTCCAAGAGCAGTGTCATAAATCACTGTGACATTATATCTTCATAGATGTATGATCTACAGATTTAACTGTATAACAATATAAAACAATTGAGCCTTAAAAGTGGATTAATTTAAATGATCATCTCCTCCTTTATATTATCTACAGGTTTGTATTCAGTGAACTTTACTACAGTAGATGTTTTAATGTAGATCAACCTCTCAGTGTGTTTCACTAAATGATCTACATCTACAATGTTAGAAAGAAAACTACCGTTTGATAAAAACATAAATAAACATAAAGCAACACAACATTAGTAATGATGTGAACACGTCTGTGGTGTGTGATGTTACTAATGTGTTTCAGAGAAAAGTGTAAATGGTTCATTAAAGTGTTCAGGTGGGCGGAGCCAGGTAGAAACCCAGGGTTTCTTTGATAAAACCTGCCAGTGACCAGGTTTAGTTCACAGACAATGTTGCCATGGTAACATACTCAGAGATAAACATACCTCACGTTTAGGAATGAGATACTCAGAGTTTCATCATTTCAGCCTGAACATACTCAGAGTTTGAACATAACCTGTTTTATGGAATAAACCTCAGAATAACACTACAATGGCAACAACAAACAATAATTAAAACAAAAAATATAAAAATTAGTAAAAAAAAAAAAACCAACGCATGTCTCATTGAATTAAACCAGGGAAATTGCACACGTTATTTTACTTTGCACCTGCAAATATACCCCTTAATAATGCTACAGAGTATGTTATTATTATGCGCGTAATTGACAACTCTCCTTAAGCGCCCACTATATGAATGCATACTTCCGACGGGCACTGTACTAGTTTAAACCCGTTAAAGTCCCAGCCCTAATAGAAATAGAAATACTGTCCACTGTGCACAAACCAGGCTTTAAAGAACGTTCTAGTTCTCTTTTAAACATGGTGTGGTTTGGTCAAAAATTGAGAAAAAGTCCTTAATTTGGCTCACTAAATTCTAAATTTCAGACTTCCTGTTGAATTTAGGTTATAGGTCCAAATTACTTTTTCTCTAGTCACAGTCCACTGCATATACCTACAGGATGCCATCCAGCTAGTTCAAACCAGTGAAAAGTTACAAACTCTAGGTGGTGCTAATAAGTCACAAATTTAATCAAAAACCTACAAGTAAAATATTTCACCAAATTATTCCATCCTGACAAATTTAATTAAATGACACCCCCGGGAAGGGCCTCAAAAATAATAATAATAATAATAATAAAAACTCGGCAAGACCTGTATTTACAACACGTATTTAGCAATTGAAAATTGGCAAAAATAACAACCTGTATTTGGTTTTGTTTTACTAATGACAAAAGTAATAATGCAGTAAAAACAGACGACTGAACTTGAACAAATCCTGCTCTGTCCAAGACATTGTCGTTGTGTCCTTGGGCAAGGCACTTTACCCACTTTGCCTCGTATGAATTGCGTATGAATGTTGGTGGTGGTCAGAGGGGCCGTAGGCGTGAAATGGCAGCCACGCCTCTGTCAGTATGCCCCAGGGTAGCTGTGGCTACATTGTAGCTTACCTCCACCGGTATGACTGTGTGAGTGACTGGTGTGAATAAATAATGGTTTCTGTACAAGCTTTGAGTCTACTTGAAAAAAGCGCTATATAAATACAAGCCATTATTATTATTATACATTAAAAGGTACCAGTGGCCAAATTATAGGGAAAAAGTTTTTCTTTTTTGGTGACATCATGAACTTTGACCCCTACTGATCTTTTTACTGGTAGGTCGGACAGCTTCGGTTCACAGAAATAAAATACTCTACATGAGATGAGCTTTTCAGAAATGTAACCATCAAACTTATAAAATAAATATTCATAGAGATATGGAACATTTTGCTTTTTGACACTTGACGTGACCTTGACATTTTGGCTCCAAAAAAGGTCGACTGCACATCCTTGACATTGTCCCTATGAGATGACCTATGTGTCATTAGTGCTGTATTAATAGTCTATAGGAGGAGTTCTACAGAGAGAACTCTGTGTTGAGGTTCCATCAGGTTCTAATATTGTGTCTAAAATAAACTCTGCGTTCTGACAGTGATGCACGGCAGAATGTGGTGGAATGATGAGGATTCACACACACACACACATTCCCATAGTGATCTCACGTGCACACTTTCCTCAGCTGACGTGCACGTTGCTTCACTTTCAAATACCAGAAGGATTGTGTCATTCTCAGCATCCACGCTAGAGGAGAAAAACATTCACCCACACCCACAGCTGCTCTATATTATAGAGCTGTTCATGTACATGGGGGGGGGGGGGGGGGCTCCCTGCAACAACCTTTGACTGATCTCAACAGGGTTTGAGTTTGTTTTATTCTGTAGGCAGAAGGAAAACATGCACACATGTTAAACTATACATCAACCAGGTGGTTGTGGAGGTGGGGCTTAGACTAATGTAGACATTAACGAAACAATAACAACATGTATTTATTTAGTGTTCAAACAGCTCCTGTTAAGGCTCAACGCAGAGCAGGGTGAAGACTGCAGAATGTAGTAGAAGAAGATTTTAAACATACTACAAACTACAAACTCAAGGACTATACACTACAATATATACTAAGGGTGTTAAAAAAAAAAGATAATTTATTGCAATATTTCACCACACGATTATCATATCAATCCAAAAAATGTCCAAATAGATTTTTTAATCATGTTTTTTAATAATAAAAACATGTAACTGTGCCAACATCTGTGTCAGTGAACGCACCATCAAACCTTGTTAAACTACCTCACGAATCAATGCATTTTAGCTTTATTTTAATAAAACGTACTGCACACTTATGAATGTAATACGTTTATTTTAAAGAATTTAGGAACTTAACAGAATCTGAATCTGTTGAAGAAGCTAAAGATACATTTTAGAAAAACATAATTTGACAGTTTGATAAACATTCCACTTGTTTTTTATATGGGTTTTAATTACAGTTAATTACCATTTACTTGTTCTCACAAGTTTAATAAAAATGAAATAAATTGTATTTCATACCATTTTGTACTTATAAAGGAGAAATGTGTAATTATTAATATCACAATGTATCTCGTATTGTTTAGTATCAGGATATATTGTGTCAAGACATACAAATCGTATCGTATCGTCAGATTCATGGCAATGTACAGCCCTAGTGTTTACTAGAAACAATAAGTATGATTAGGATGGTGAGCGTTCCCACTGAAATATACTTCCAAATTTCCCAAGATGCATCTGGAACCTCCAGCGTTAAAAACCTTGTTCACACTGAGGCTAAATATCTATGTTGATTCGCCACCTTTATTTTGAAAGTTCTGAAAACATTTAAAGTGAGAAAGTGACCAAATAGAATATCAACATGTGCTCATTTGATCCATAAAACTCACATAGACATATTTCATTCACACATTTTCAGAGACTCTCCATTGGTCTACTGACTACACTTCCTGTTCACTTCAAAATAAGAGCCATATTTACAAAAGAGATTTTTTAAAAAAAAAAAAACAATATAAGATAAGAAGAGATGCTTTTATTTTGGTTTTTAGCTTGAAGCTGGTTTTACATTCTGCTCCCAATGCATCATGGGACGGTTCAGTATGACTAGTGTGCACACCGTGCATACTTAAAACATGTCCCCATAAAATATACATCCTGGAATTTCTTGCCTACTCAATCCTATCATTCTATCTAATGTGAATGCACTACATTTAGTATGAGTAGTACGCTAGTATGAGTAGTACATTTAGTGAGAGAGTAGTACGTTAGTGAGAGAGTAGTACGTTAGTGTGAGTAGTACGTTAGTGTGAGTAGTACGTTAGTGTGAGTAGTACGTTAGTGTGAGTAGTACGTTAGTGTGAGTAGTACGTTAGTGAGAGTAGTAGTAGGTACGTAGTGAGAGTAGTACGTTAGTGTGAGTAGTACGGTTAGTGAGAGTAGTACGTTAGTGTGAGTAGTACGTTAGTGAGTAGTACGTTAGTGTGAGTAGTACGTGTAGTGGAGTAGTAGTTAGTGGAGTAGTACGTTAGTGAGAGTAGTACGTTAGTGAGAGAGTAGTACGTTAGTGTGAGTAGTACGTTAGTGAGAGAGTAGTACGTTAGTGAGAGTAGTACGTTAGTGAGAGTAGTACGTTAGTGAGAGTAGTACGTTAGTGAGAGAGTAGTACGTTAGTGAGAGTAGTACGTTAGTGTGAGTAATACGTTAGTGTGAGTAGTACGTTAGTGAGAGAGTAGTACGTTAGTGTGAGTAGTACGTTAGTGAGAGTAATACGTTAGTGTGAGTAGTACGTTAGTGAGAGATTAGTACGTTAGTGTGAGTAGTACGTTAGTGAGAGTAGTACGTTAGTGTGAGTAGTACGTTAGTGAGAGTAGTACGTTAGTGAGAGAGTAGTACGTTAGTGAGAGTAGTACGTTAGTGTGAGTAGTACGTTAGTGTGAGAGTAGTACGTTAGTGTGAGTAGTACGTTAGTGTGAGTAGTACGTTAGTGTGAGTAGTACGTTAGTGAGAGAGTAGTACGTTAGTGTGAGTAGTACGTTAGTGAGAGTAGTACGTTAGTGTGAGTAGTACGTTAGTGAGAGAGTAGTACGTTAGTGAGAGAGTAGTACGTTAGTGTGAGTAGTACGTTAGTGTGAGTAGTACGTTAGTGTGAGTAGTACGTTAGTGAGAGTAGTACGTTAGTGTGAGTAGTACGTTAGTGAGAGTGTAGTACGTTAGTGTGAGTAGTACGTTAGTGAGGGTAGTACGTTAGTGTGAGTAGTACGTTAGTGTGAGTAGTACGTTAGTGAGAGTAGTACGTTAGTGTGAGTAGTACGTTAGTGAGAGTGTAGTACGTTAGTGAGAGAGTAGTACGTTAGTGTGAGTAGTACGTTAGTGAGAGTAGTACGTTAGTGAGAGTAGTACGTTAGTGAGAGTAGTACGTTAGTGTGAGTAGTACGTTAGTGTGAGTAGTACGTTAGTGAGAGTAGTACGTTAGTGTGAGTAGTATGTTAGTGAGAGTAGTACGTTAGTGTGAGTAGTACGTTAGTGAGAGTGTAGTACGTTAGTGAGAGAGTAGTACGTTAGTGTGAGTAGTACGTTAGTGAGAGTAGTACGTTAGTGAGAGTAGTACGTTAGTGTGAGTAGTACGTTAGTGTGAGTAGTACGTTAGTGAGAGTAGTACGTTAGTGTGAGTAGTATGTTAGTGAGAGTAGTACGTTAGTGTGAGTAGTACGTTAGTGTGAGTAGTACGTTAGTGTGAGTAAAATTGCAAATACGTTTTAGCATGTAATCTGTAACTGATTACATTCTGAAAGTCACCTTCCCACCACTGGTTGTACGTTAGTATTAGTACGTTAGCATGGCATTTAGAACAGAGCTTTTTTTCCATGGTGAATCATGCTGTTAGCGCTATGCTAATCATGTCTGATACTGACTCTAACTCGTAGGTTTCATCTTTAAACGTTTAATCCGTGAATCTGTTTATAGACCTCAGGACGTTTGCTCTCCTAACTTCTGTATTTCTCCATCTTCTTGTGGCTAATTATGTTTAGTGAGAGTAGTACGTTAGTGTGAGTAGTACGTTAGTGAGAGAGTAGTACGTTAGTATGAGTAGTACGTTAGTGAGAGAGTAGTACGTTAGTGTGAGTAGTACGTTAGTGAGAGTAGTACGTTAGTGAGAGAGTAGTACGTTAGTGTGAGTAGTACGTTAGGGAGAGTAGTACGTTAGTGTGAGTAGTACGTTAGTGAGAGTAGTACGTTAGTGAGAGTAGTACGTTAGTGAGAGTAGTACGTTAGTGAGAGAGTAGTACGTTAGTGAGAGAGTAGTACGTTAGTGTGAGTAGTACGTTAGTGAGAAAGTAGTACGTTAGTGAGAGAGTAGTACGTTAGTGTGAGTAATACGTTAGTGAGAGTAGTACGTTAGTGTGAGTAGTACGTTAGTGTGAGTAGTACGTTAGTGAGAGTAGTACGTTAGTGTGAGTAGTACGTTAGTGAGAGAGTAGTACGTTAGTGTGAGAGTAGTACGTTAGTATGAGTAGTACGTTAGTGAGAGAGTAGTACGTTAGTATGAGTAGTACGTTAGTGAGAGAGTAGTACGTTAGTGTGAGTAGTACGTTAGTGAGAGTAGTACGTTAGTGTGAGTAGTACGTTAGTGAGAGTAGTACGTTAGTGAGAGTAGTACGTTAGTGAGAGTAGTACGTTAGTGAGAGAGTAGTACGTTAGTGAGAGAGTAGTACGTTAGTATGAGTAGTACGTTAGTGAGAGAGTAGTACGTTAGTATGAGTAGTACGTTAGTGAGAGAGTAGTACGTTAGTGTGAGTAGTACGTTAGTGAGAGTAGTACGTTAGTGAGAGAGTAGTACGTTAGTGTGAGTAGTACGTTAGTGAGAGTAGTACGTTAGTGTGAGTAGTACGTTAGTGAGAGTAGTACGTTAGTGTGAGTAGTACGTTAGTGAGAGTAGTACGTTAGTGTGAGAGTAGTACGTTAGTATGAGTAGTACGTTAGTGAGAGAGTAGTACGTTAGTGTGAGTAGTACGTTAGTGAGAGTAGTACGTTAGTGAGAGAGTAGTACGTTAGTGTGAGTAGTACGTTAGTGAGAGTAGTACGTTAGTGTGAGTAGTACGTTAGTGAGAGTAGTACGTTAGTGAGAGTAGTACGTTAGTGAGAGTAGTACGTTAGTGAGAGAGTAGTACGTTAGTGAGAGAGTAGTACGTTAGTGTGAGTAGTACGTTAGTGAGAAAGTAGTACGTTAGTGAGAGAGTAGTACGTTAGTGTGAGTAATACGTTAGTGATAGTAGTACGTTAGTGTGAGTAGTACGTTAGTGAGAGAGTAGTACGTTAGTGAGAAAGTAGTACGTTAGTGAGAGAGTAGTACGTTAGTGTGAGTAGTACGTTAGTGAGAGTAGTACGTTAGTGAGAGTAGTACGTTAGTGAGAAAGTAGTACGTTAGTGAGAGAGTAGTACGTTAGTGAGAGAGTAGTACGTTAGTGTGAGTAGTACGTTAGTGTGAGTAGTACGTTAGTGTGAGTAGTACGTTAGTGAGAGTAGTACGTTAGTGTGAGTAATACGTTAGTGAGAGTAGTACGTTAGTGTGAGTAGTACGTTAGTGAGAGTAGTACGTTAGTGTGAGTAGTACGTTAGTGTGAGTAGTACGTTAGTGAGAGTAGTACGTTAGTGAGAGTAGTACGTTAGTGAGAAAGTAGTACGTTAGTGAGAGAGTAGTACGTTAGTGTGAGTAATACGTTAGTGAGAGTAGTACGTTAGTGTGAGTAGTACGCTAGTGTGAGTAGTACGTTAGTGAGAGTAGTACGTTAGTGAGAGTAGTACGTTAGTGAGAGAGTAGTACGTTAGTGTGAGAGTAGTACGTTAGTATGAGTAGTACGTTAGTGAGAGAGTAGTACGTTAGTATGAGTAGTACGTTAGTGAGAGAGTAGTACGTTAGTGTGAGTAGTACGTTAGTGAGAGTAGTACGTTAGTGAGAGTAGTACGTTAGTGAGAGTAGTACGTTAGTGAGAGAGTAGTACGTTAGTGAGAGAGTAGTACGTTAGTGTGAGTAGTACGTTAGTGAGAAAGTAGTACGTTAGTGAGAGAGTAGTACGTTAGTGTGAGTAATACGTTAGTGATAGTAGTACGTTAGTGTGAGTAGTACGTTAGTGAGAGTAGTACGTTAGTGAGAGTAGTACGTTAGTGAGAAAGTAGTACGTTAGTGAGAGAGTAGTACGTTAGTGTGAGTAGTACGTTAGTGAGAGTAGTACGTTAGTGAGAGTAGTACGTTAGTGAGAAAGTAGTACGTTAGTGAGAGAGTAGTACGTTAGTGTGAGTAATACGTTAGTGAGAGTAGTACGTTAGTGTGAGTAGTACGTTAGTGTGAGTAGTACGTTAGTGTGAGTAGTACGTTAGTGAGAGTAGTACGTTAGTGTGAGTAGTACGTTAGTGTGAGTAATACGTTAGTGAGAGTAGTACGTTAGTGTGAGTAGTACGTTAGTGAGAGTAGTACGTTAGTGTGAGTAGTACGTTAGTGTGAGTAGTACGTTAGTGAGAGTAGTACGTTAGTGAGAGTAGTACGTTAGTGAGAAAGTAGTACGTTAGTGAGAGAGTAGTACGTTAGTGTGAGTAATACGTTAGTGAGAGAGTAGTACGCTAGTGTGAGTAGTACGTTAGTGAGAGTAGTACGTTAGTGAGAGTAGTACGTTAGTGAGAGAGTAGTACGTTAGTGTGAGAGTAGTACGTTAGTATGAGTAGTACGTTAGTGAGAGAGTAGTACGTTACGTATAGAGTAGTAAGTTAGTGTGAGTAGACGTTAGTGAGAGTAGTACGTTAGTGATGAGAGTAGTACAGTGTACGTTAGTGTGAGTAGTACGTTAGTGAGAGTAGTACGTTAGTGTGAGTAGTACGTTAGTGAGAGTAGTACGTTAGTGTGAGAGTAGTACGTTAGTATGAGTAGTACGTTAGTGAGAGAGTAGTACGTTAGTGTGAGTAGTACGTTAGTGAGAGTAGTACGTTAGTGAGAGAGTAGTACGTTAGTGTGAGTAGTACGTTAGTGAGAGTAGTACGTTAGTGTGAGTAGTACGTTAGTGAGAGTAGTACGTTAGTGAGAGTAGTACGTTAGTGTGAGTAGTACGTTAGTGTGAGTAGTACGTTAGTGAGAGTAGTACGTTAGTGAGAGAGTAGTATGTTAGTGAGAGTAGTACGTTAGTGTGAGTAGTACGTTAGTGTGAGTAGTACGTTAGTGTGAGTAAAATTGCAAATACGTTTTAGCATGTAATCTGTAACTGATTACATTCTGAAAGTCACCTTCCCACCACTGGTTGTACGTTAGTATTAGTACGTTAGCATGGCATTTAGAACAGAGCTTTTTTTCCATGGTGAATCATGCTGTTAGCGCTATGCTAATCATGTCTGATACTGACTCTAACTCGTAGGTTTCATCTTTAAACGTTTAATCCGTGAATCTGTTTATAGACCTCAGGACGTTTGCTCTCCTAACTTCTGTATTTCTCCATCTTCTTGTGGCTAATTATGTTTAGTGAGAGTAGTACGTTAGTGTGAGTAGTACGTTAGTGAGAGAGTAGTACGTTAGTATGAGTAGTACGTTAGTGAGAGAGTAGTACGTTAGTGTGAGTAGTACGTTAGTGAGAGTAGTACGTTAGTGAGAGAGTAGTACGTTAGTGTGAGTAGTACGTTAGTGTGAGTAGTACGTTAGTGAGAGTAGTACGTTAGTGAGAGTAGTACGTTAGTGAGAGAGTAGTACGTTAGTGAGAGAGTAGTACGTTAGTGTGAGTAGTACGTTAGTGAGAAAGTAGTACGTTAGTGAGAGAGTAGTACGTTAGTGTGAGTAATACGTTAGTGAGAGTAGTACGTTAGTGTGAGTAGTACGTTAGTGTGAGTAGTACGTTAGTGAGAGTAGTACGTTAGTGAGAGTAGTACGTTAGTGTGAGTAGTACGTTAGTGAGAGAGTAGTACGTTAGTGTGAGAGTAGTACGTTAGTATGAGTAGTACGTTAGTGAGAGAGTAGTACGTTAGTATGAGTAGTACGTTAGTGAGAGAGTAGTACGTTAGTGAGAGAGTAGTACGTTAGTGAGAGTAGTACGTTAGTGTGAGTAGTACGTTAGTGAGAGTAGTACGTTAGTGAGAGTAGTACGTTAGTGAGAGTAGTACGTTAGTGAGAGAGTAGTACGTTAGTGAGAGAGTAGTACGTTAGTATGAGTAGTACGTTAGTGAGAGAGTAGTACGTTAGTATGAGTAGTACGTTAGTGAGAGAGTAGTACGTTAGTGTGAGTAGTACGTTAGTGAGAGTAGTACGTTAGTGAGAGTAGTACGTTAGTGTGAGTAGTACGTTAGTGAGAGTAGTACGTTAGTGTGAGTAGTACGTTAGTGAGAGTAGTACGTTAGTGTGAGTAGTACGTTAGTGAGAGTAGTACGTTAGTGAGAGAGTAGTACGTTAGTGTGAGAGTAGTACGTTAGTATGAGTAGTACGTTAGTGAGAGAGTAGTACGTTAGTGTGAGTAGTACGTTAGTGAGAGTAGTACGTTAGTGAGAGAGTAGTACGTTAGTGTGAGTAGTACGTTAGTGAGAGTAGTACGTTAGTGTGAGTAGTACGTTAGTGAGAGTAGTACGTTAGTGAGAGTAGTACGTTAGTGAGAGTAGTACGTTAGTGAGAGAGTAGTACGTTAGTGAGAGAGTAGTACGTTAGTGTGAGTAGTACGTTAGTGAGAAAGTAGTACGTTAGTGAGAGAGTAGTACGTTAGTGTGAGTAATACGTTAGTGATAGTAGTACGTTAGTGTGAGTAGTACGTTAGTGAGAGTAGTACGTTAGTGAGAGTAGTACGTTAGTGAGAAAGTAGTACGTTAGTGAGAGAGTAGTACGTTAGTGTGAGTAGTACGTTAGTGAGAGTAGTACGTTAGTGAGAGTAGTACGTTAGTGAGAAAGTAGTACGTTAGTGAGAGAGTAGTACGTTAGTGTGAGTAATACGTTAGTGAGAGTAGTACGTTAGTGTGAGTAGTACGTTAGTGTGAGTAGTACGTTAGTGTGAGTAGTACGTTAGTGAGAGTAGTACGTTAGTGTGAGTAGTACGTTAGTGTGAGTAATACGTTAGTGAGAGTAGTACGTTAGTGTGAGTAGTACGTTAGTGAGAGTAGTACGTTAGTGTGAGTAGTACGTTAGTGTGAGTAGTACGTTAGTGAGAGTAGTACGTTAGTGAGAGTAGTACGTTAGTGAGAAAGTAGTACGTTAGTGAGAGAGTAGTACGTTAGTGTGAGTAATACGTTAGTGAGAGTAGTACGTTAGTGTGAGTAGTACGCTAGTGTGAGTAGTACGTTAGTGAGAGTAGTACGTTAGTGAGAGTAGTACGTTAGTGAGAGAGTAGTACGTTAGTGTGAGAGTAGTACGTTAGTATGAGTAGTACGTTAGTGAGAGAGTAGTACGTTAGTATGAGTAGTACGTTAGTGAGAGAGTAGTACGTTAGTGTGAGTAGTACGTTAGTGAGAGTAGTACGTTAGTGAGAGTAGTACGTTAGTGAGAGTAGTACGTTAGTGAGAGAGTAGTACGTTAGTGAGAGAGTAGTACGTTAGTGTGAGTAGTACGTTAGTGAGAAAGTAGTACGTTAGTGAGAGAGTAGTACGTTAGTGTGAGTAATACGTTAGTGATAGTAGTACGTTAGTGTGAGTAGTACGTTAGTGAGAGTAGTACGTTAGTGAGAGTAGTACGTTAGTGAGAAAGTAGTACGTTAGTGAGAGAGTAGTACGTTAGTGTGAGTAGTACGTTAGTGAGAGTAGTACGTTAGTGAGAGTAGTACGTTAGTGAGAAAGTAGTACGTTAGTGAGAGAGTAGTACGTTAGTGTGAGTAATACGTTAGTGAGAGTAGTACGTTAGTGTGAGTAGTACGTTAGTGTGAGTAGTACGTTAGTGAGAGTAGTACGTTAGTGTGAGTAGTACGTTAGTGTGAGTAATACGTTAGTGAGAGGTAGTACGTTAGTGTGAGTAGTACGTTAGTGAGAGTAGTACGTTAGTGTGAGTAGTACGTTAGTGTGAGTAGTACGTTAGTGAGAGTAGTACGTTAGTGAGAGTAGTACGTTAGTGAGAAAGTAGTACGTTAGTGAGAGAGTAGTACGTTAGTGTGAGTAATACGTTAGTGAGAGTAGTACGTTAGTGTGAGTAGTACGCTAGTGTGAGTAGTACGTTAGTGAGAGTAGTACGTTAGTGAGAGTAGTACGTTAGTGAGAGAGTAGTACGTTAGTGTGAGAGTAGTACGTTAGTATGAGTAGTACGTTAGTGAGAGAGTAGTACGTTAGTATGAGTAGTACGTTAGTGAGAGAGTAGTACGTTAGTGTGAGTATTACGTTAGTGAGAGTAGTACGTTAGTGAGAGAGTAGTACGTTAGTGTGAGTAGTACGTTAGTGAGAGTAGTACGTTAGTGTGAGTAGTACGTTAGTGAGAGTAGTACGTTAGTGTGAGTAGTACGTTAGTGAGAGTAGTACGTTAGTGAGAGAGTAGTACGTTAGTGTGAGAGTAGTACGTTAGTATGAGTAGTACGTTAGTGAGAGAGTAGTACGTTAGTGTGAGTAGTACGTTAGTGAGAGTAGTACGTTAGTGAGAGAGTAGTACGTTAGTGTAAGTAGTACGTTAGTGAGAGTAGTACGTTAGTGTGAGTAGTACGTTAGTGAGAGTAGTACGTTAGTGAGAGTAGTACGTTAGTGAGAGTAGTACGTTAGTGAGAGAGTAGTACGTTAGTGAGAGAGTAGTACGTTAGTGTGAGTAGTACGTTAGTGAGAAAGTAGTACGTTAGTGAGAGAGTAGTACGTTAGTGTGAGTAATACGTTAGTGATAGTAGTACGTTAGTGTGAGTAGTACGTTAGTGAGAGTAGTACGTTAGTGAGAGTAGTACGTTAGTGAGAAAGTAGTACGTTAGTGAGAGAGTAGTACGTTAGTGTGAGTAGTACGTTAGTGAGAGTAGTACGTTAGTGAGAGTAGTACGTTAGTGAGAGAGTAGTACGTTAGTGAGAGAGTAGTACGTTAGTGTGAGTAATACGTTAGTGAGAGTAGTACGTTAGTGTGAGTAGTACGTTAGTGTGAGTAGTACGTTAGTGAGAGTAGTACGTTAGTGTGAGTAGTACGTTAGTGTGAGTAATACGTTAGTGAGAGTAGTACGTTAGTGTGAGTAGTACGTTAGTGAGAGTAGTACGTTAGTGTGAGTAGTACGTTAGTGTGAGTAGTACGTTAGTGAGAGTAGTACGTTAGTGAGAGTAGTACGTTAGTGAGAAAGTAGTACGTTAGTGAGAGTAGTACGTTAGTGTGAGTAATACGTTAGTGAGAGTAGTACGTTAGTGTGAGTAGTACGTTAGTGTGAGTAGTACGTTAGTGAGAGTAGTACGTTAGTGAGAGTAGTACGTTAGTGAGAGAGTAGTACGTTAGTGTGAGAGTAGTACGTTAGTATGAGTAGTACGTTAGTGAGAGAGTAGTACGTTAGTATGAGTAGTACGTTAGTGAGAGAGTAGTACGTTAGTGTGAGTAGTACGTTAGTGAGAGTAGTACGTTAGTGTGAGTAGTACGTTAGTGAGAGTAGTACGTTAGTGAGAGTAGTACGTTAGTGAGAGAGTAGTACGTTAGTGAGAGAGTAGTACGTTAGTGTGAGTAGTACGTTAGTGAGAAAGTAGTACGTTAGTGAGAGAGTAGTACGTTAGTGTGAGTAATACGTTAGTGAGAGTAGTACGTTAGTGTGAGAGTAGTACGTTAGTATGAGTAGTACGTTAGTGAGAGAGTAGTACGTTAGTGTGAGTAGTACGTTAGTGAGAGTAGTACGTTAGTGAGAGTAGTACGTTAGTGTGAGTAGTACGTTAGTGAGAGAGTAGTACGTTAGTATGAGTAGTACGTTAGTGAGAGAGTAGTACGTTAGTGTGAGTAGTACGTTAGTGAGAGTAGTACGTTAGTGAGAGTAGTACGTTAGTGTGAGTAGTACGTTAGTGTGAGTAGTACGTTAGTGTGAGAGTAGTACGTTAGTATGAGTAGTACGTTAGTGAGAGTAGTACGTTAGTGTGAGTAGTACGTTAGTGTGAGTAGTACGTTAGTGTGAGTAGTACGTTAGTGAGAGTGTAGTACGTTAGTGAGAGTAGTACGTTAGTGAGAGTAGTACGTTAGTGTGAGTAGTACGTTAGTGAGAGTAGTACGTTAGTGTGAGTAGTACGTTAGTGAGAGTAGTACGTTAGTGTGAGTAGTACGTTAGTGTGAGTAGTACGTTAGTGAGAGTAGTACGTTAGTGTGAGTAGTACGTTAGTATGAGTAAAATTACAAATACATTTTAGCATATAATCTGTAACTGATTACATTCTGAAAGTCACCTTCCCACCACTGGTTGTACGTTAGTATTAGCTTTTTTTCCATGGTGAATCATGCTGTTAGCGCTATGCTAATCATGTCTGACACTGACTCTAACTCGTAGGTTTCATCTTTAAACGTTTAATCCGTGAATCTGTTTATAGACCTCAGGACGTTTGCTCTCCTAACTTCTGTATTTCTCCATCTTCTTGTGGCTAATCATGTTTAATATCTAATTATTGAATTCAGCAATCACATGTGGCAGAATGTTTTGGCAAAAACATCTGGGGATGTGACACAGCTCTCAATCACTTGTTAGAACTTTCTCATCCAATGAAAGCAGTGGTCATGTGGTCAACAACCATTCCATCACTCCATTAGGAAAGAAAACCACTGTGTTCTGCACTCTGAGACCTTGTCATTGTGGTTAACCATGGTCCTTCTAGTTCCACAGATCCAAACATCAGGAATAAACCAGGATTGTTTTAACCAGAATTAATCTGTGACCCACTGAGCTCTGGCTTGTGTTTTATATACAGTATCAGGTCTTTGTGGAATTAAAGTCACACTTTAGCTTTGATCAGCACTTTGTAGCTGTGAGTGGATCCAGATTCTTTAACATGTGACAGTTCACATATAGAAACACAGACCAGGCTTTAGAAGAAGACTTGTCTCATTAGATCCAGTGCTAACAACCTCTTACTGGTTGTACAAATGATTGTGTTGGTTTTCTCTGTTTATATGATGTCACATGACGTGATGCATATATATGTGCACTTTAAAAGTCTACCTGTAGTTGGAATGTATAGAACAAAAAAGTCTTTAATGTGTTACATTTAAACAAAATATGTGCACCTTTTTTGAAATAAAAAAAAAACCCACATTAAGATAACTTTTTAGAATGATTTCATGCCATAAATTATGGATTAGGAACACATCTATAAGGATCAGCAGGATTGGATATCACATAAATCTATAACTCTGATTGTAAACACATTAAATGGATGAGATGAATCTGGCTATAATTCAGCATTTCACCACTAAGGCATAATTTCTCCCACATCTCCATATTCATGTACCAGGGTCAGAGTTAATGTACCAGAGCTACCAAGCCTCACCCATGGAGTGTGACAGTCACATAATTTGACAAATTCTCACACCACACTTGACATTTCTCATGCTTATATTTCCCCATTTAATTCTCTATTTATTTTTTTCATGATAATGAACTTTGGTCCTCACAGCTTGCCGTAGCTCGAGTAACTCTGATTGACTGACAGAGATAACCAATCCCAGACCAATCCATGTCTCGTTGTGTCTAAATCTAACCAACCACGGTAGGCATCACACAATAATAAACCAATCAGAAGCAAGGTAAGGCGGGTCTTGACGAACTGTCCGTAATGACACCTCACACAACACGCACCGACTCATGACATGCTTTCAGAAAGAAAGTGTGTCTAGAGGTCAGACTCCATTTCAGATGGTATTAATGAATGTTACCTCAATAACAAATAGAAATCACGAGACTGATATGATGCCTTGTTATGTAGCAAGTATTGCTAATGCTAATGCTACACTACTTTAGTTAAACAAAGTAAAAAGACTGTGTGACTATAAGAACATGTCAGAACTTTTGTTTGATGTTAATTGTACTTAGAACCAGTTTGATAAATTACTTACATACAATTTAAAAATGTTTTTGAAAATTATCTTGATTGAAATTATCTTTTATTAATTTTTTCCATTTAGGGCCATGATTTTAAGTAAGTGAATTTGGTTGTTTTATTGGTAAATAACATTAAAATAGTCTAAATGATTTGAATGAAAAAAATCGTATTGTGATCGTGATTTTATAAAGAAAAAAAAAGTGATATGATTTTTTTTCCCCATATCACCCACTCCTATGTGTGTATGTCTGTGTTAGACATTAACTTAAATGAATTAAAACTCTTATTCACTGCTAGTAGCTGAATTACACTTGTAGGTTATATCATCATAAATACATAGTAAATGAAACAAATGTCTAATCTAATGTTCATTTGAACTGTTCTTATGATTATTATTGTATGTAATAGTGTATTTCTATAGACATTGATTCAATGAAAAATGACTTGATATTTGAATGTTTTTTACATGATGATCTTTTTAATGACGTCCTTTCTGTTACAGACAAGGAGAGCTGAGGTAAAGGTAGCACTGCCTTGGGCCACAGTGTTTTAAGTGGGAGCCTCTGTCATCATCAACATCTGTGATAAACACCTACAACATGAGACATGTCCCCAGATAAATGATGGACAGTTGTTATAATGATTTACTGACAAATAAATGGATTTTGTCAAAATTCTTGTTAGTTTTCATTTGTAATTTGTGGTTGATTAAAACTAGCATTAGGAGGCCACAGTGCAGGGAGAGCTGCTGGTATGGAGGTGATGACATCATTCTGAAGGTAGAAATCAATGTTAAAACAAAAGTCATGTTAAAAAAGGACTTTTTTTAACATCAGGTCACTAAAGTCTCACTCTGTCATTTTCTGAAACTTGGCAGCCCTGATAATAATAATAATAATAATAATAATAATAATAATAATAATAATAATAATAATAATAATAATAATAACTAGAACTACAAGCAGTTATGAAAGGGGGCCAATCCTTCCCACACGACTCGGCCCCCAGGTTTCGCAGAGCCTGTGGAAGTACGTCATGAAGGATGACGGGCTCGTGGCGATCGTCAGGACACAGGCCAACGTGCCATTTGCTGTGAACAGGTGGATATGAAGTTTTAGGAGATGTGATTTAAAATTTTGCACCCATTATAGCGCCACCTAGTGGTACACTTTTTTGGTATGGGTGATCTGTGTGCTCTTATATATGTACCCTGTAAATTTCACAGCCCTTAACATAATACTTCAGCTGATATAAGGGTTTGTTTATTTATATGTCATGTTGTAATAAGCCACACCCACTTTGACCAATCGCAATTAACTTCGAGATACGACCCCAGGAGTGTCCCAAGGTCATACCCACTAAAATTGGTAAAAATTGGTCATGCCATTTAGGAGATATAAATTTCCCATATTTGCAGCGCCCCCTAGTGGCATTAATTATTAAAATTTTGCTTATACCCTCAGTCACATGCCAACAAAGGACCTCAGATTTGGTGTTGTTAGCATTTATTTTGACCGAGATATGCAACAATTATGCATTTTTATAGCTTTCTAGAAAATTTTAAGTAATTATTTGTGCATATTTTGAGCCAACAAAATTATTTTATCAGCTTTAGATCAGGTCCAACTGAAGACTCTACGTGAAAAGTTTTATGCCGATTAGACAAAACCCCAAGGAGTAATTTGAAAAAGTAGGTTTTTGATATGTCGTGACTTACAAAGAGCAATGTGCTGTGGGAGTGGGCGTGGCCTATGTTAGAAGATGCGCCTCTATATAGGGAACTATGGTATATGAAGTGTGATTTAAAATGTGAAAGTTAAAGGCCAAAATGTTTTTGCAAATATAGCGCCACCAAGGAGGATTTCGAAAAAGTAGGTTTTCCAGTTTTTGCGATTTTGCTCCAAGAAAAGTTCAGGCGGAAATGGGCGTGGCCTAGCCCAGGTGATTCAGTGCTATTCAAGGAATCTGTGGATATGAAGGTTTTAAATTTGCAACAAACGGTGTGGAAGTTATTGGCCAAAACGCGTTCACCTTTGTTATAGCGCCACCTGTTGGCGGACATATGTGAATTTTTGCGTCCAAGGTCCCCTGGGGGTTTTGGACCCAACCACCAAAGGGCACCACCCTACCTGGTACGGTTTAGCCTGCAGCACCACTTTTACCAACGGAACTATAAAAGGTAACTATAATAATAATCGGAACGATTACAATAGGGTTCCTAGCACCGCTGGTCCTAGGAACCGCGTATGCTTACATACGCGGTTCCCTGGCCCCGCGGGCTTGGCCCCCTAATAATGCATTAGATTTTACAGTATATAGCACTTTATCATAGACACTCAAAGCGCTTCAATGAATTAAGGCATTCTTTCACTTCACACTTAGTGATGGTAAGCTACTATTGTAGCCACAGCTCTGGGGCTGACTGACAGAAGTGAGGCTGTCATAGTGCATCATTGGCCCCTCCCACCATCAACACTCACTCACACACTATTCACATTCATACTGTGGATAAAGTGATTGCGAGTCAGAAAAACACTGTTTCATGAAGTGTGGGCTTTGTGCATCAGCATTATATATCTGTAGAACAGCAGCAGCAGCAACACAAGAAAGCTGCTAAGTCGCTTTCTTGTGATCATCTATGTAGTGATTACAGCAATAGTCCGTTCACAGTGATAGTCCACTGGACACACCAAACCTCACCTCAGAGACGTCACTGCAGTAACGCCATCAGCGGTTTAAAACTAGAATGCTAGTTCTACAGCCTCCCAGGTTCCTCTGTGCATATGTTCAACTGGATTCACTGGAGCATTTTCTCATAACTACACAAAACACACCAATACATACAGTAGTGTACAGGGTTATTCTACCAACTACACACACATGCTTAGGGATGGGAACTGATAAGAATTTAGCGATTCCATTATTGATACTGCTGTTCAATTTGATTCTCTTATCGATTCTCATTGGGTGAGGGAATTAAATAATACAAATGATTCGTTTGCTTTAACTTTTTATTATATTATCTTTGTTTGTTTGATTTCTTGCAGGGATGTCAGCTCTATTTTAAGCCACCAGGTGGACAGCAAACATCTATATGGTGGGAGGAGCTTCACTTGGTGCTAGCATAAACACAATATACAGGACCTGGAGGCGTTTATTGTTATGTATTTTGTGACATAAGATGAACCGATTGCGGAATTGAAATACAAGCAAACAAACGATTCCTAGAAATTGGATTACTGGGAATGGTTCTCAGAAAGAAGTGGTTTTTGATTCCCATCTCTACACATGCTCCAGTGAATCCAGTTGAACATGTGCACAGAGGAACCTGGGACGCTAGAGAAATAGAATGTGGATAGTTCGCACAAAACAATTTGATTTTCAAAGTATTTTTGGCTTCTGACGACTTTACCGTAATACGTGATGTAAACGGGCATTCTAGTTTTCAACCGCTGATGGCGTTACCACAGTCTCATGTCTTCTATCAGCGCTCAGAGGAGGTCGGCCTATGTAAATGAGTCATTTGGTGAATCTGAACAGCCGTTTTACCAGTGGGTGGGGCTGCAGAGACCATCCAGGAATCACTAGTTTTAATAATAATAATAATAATGCATCAATTTTATATAGCGCTTTATCATAGACACTCAAAGTCGCTTTACAGAATTAAGGCATTATTCTTTCACTCCACACTTAGTGGTGGTAAACTACTACTGTAGCCACAGCTGCCCTGGGGCAGACTGACGGAAGCGAGGCTGCCATAGTGCACCATCGGCCCCTCCCACCACCATCAACACTCACTCACACACTACATTCATACTACTTTCCTCATTCTGGGAGTTGGCAGACCACTTTATAGATGTAGAGACCACACAATATGGGACCTTTTAAAGACCTTAACTCAACTAATATTTGCTCTATCTGAGATATGGCATTAGTTTCTGAAAACAAACGAGTTGCATCAAACCAGTTGATTTAATTAAAAAATATCAGCAGGAAAACCGTCCTGGATGATAAAACATCTGTGAAGGCTCAGAGAAACTCATCTTATAGGAAGTTAAAGTCAGATATTTATTAAACTCCATATTTAATGATTATTTATTGTTCTGTAAGCCTTGATAAACATATTTTAGGAAGGTTTATACAATATTTTTCAAAGACAGGTTGTTTAAATCATAATAAAGGTGATTGACTTGAGTCACCACTGATTTCACTTTATTTTTAAATCTTTGTAAAAAAGAGGGAAATTGGTTTTTAAATAATGGACAATAACAATTGACTATATTGTATTTTGTGGAGTACTTTAAGTATGAAGAGGTCGGCCCAAGTGTGCTCTTTATTAGGAATCAAAATATGGTCAGCCTAGATTCTTATTATGCAAATAGTAGTGATGTACAACTGGTCTGTAACAAACACTGTCATCACCACAGTCAACGCCTGACGCTCCAAAGTAGACAAACTACTGATCAGAAGCATCACTAAACTCAGCTTTAAAGTCTGTGTCGTTCACAGAGACCTTCAGCACTTCATTACAACTGTACTTTATCCACGTTATGAAGATCATCACTTGAATGTGGGAATAAACAAAGAAATGATCCACGTTGATGGATGTAGAAAACCTGGAATAGGTGCATCCAAATCAGGCAATGGTCTGTTTTTTAAAACATTTATATCAGACTGCTGACAGCATATTGGCCACGCCCTTTCCAAATAGATATAAAACATCTAAACTCCACCCTCAGAAGGTCAAATATACCTTAGCACAGGTTTGATTTCAGTGGATGTTGAAACTGTCTCATGTTTAGGATCCTGTTCAGTTCCTCAGCAGTGGGCGGAGCCTTTAGTGATGTCACAGTCCTTTGAAGACATTAGTGATTAATGGTGTGTAGGAAAGCCTGGGCCTGTTCTCATTAAATCATTCTGTTCATCTCATCTCCTTTAATACTGTGTCAGACCAAGAGGATCATGTGACCAATGTCATCCTGTGTCTGAGCGCGCTCAGATCTTTTGATCCAGACCATTGGAAACAGACACTGTGTGTGTGTGTGTGTGTGTGTGTGTGTGTGTGTGTGTGTGTGTGTGTGTGTGTGTGTGTGTGTGTGTGTGTGTGTGTGTGTGTGTGTGTGTGTGTGTGTGTGTGTGTGTGCGCGTGTGTATGTGTGCGTGTGTATGTGTGTGAGTGTGTGTGTGCGTGTGTATGTGTGCGTGTGTATGTGTGTGAGAGTGCGTGTGTGTGTGTGTATGTGTGTGAGTGTGTGTGTGTGTGTTCCCTTGAAATGTTTGAGACGCTGATAACCAAACTCCATAGACATTGTAGCGCCAACCAGAAAAGTAACAAAACTGTGCAAAACAAAATGTAAAGCTTTAAACTACATGAGTGAGTAAGTAAATTACAGTATTATCTATTATTCAGCTGTATTTCTTTAAAACAAAAATCATTGTTTACCTTTGAACAGAGTGGTCAGAGTTTAACTTCCATACACGGCACCACAGAGAATCTACAGTTTATCAGATGAAGTATTGAACAGGTTGAGTTCAATACTGACTCTAGTGAAACAGTGCGTTTGTCATGTTCTGTTTAGTTTAGTTATTCTGTGTCTTTGTTTTATTCTGAGTCTTGTCTGTGTTTCAGGTGTTCCTGTTTGTGGCTCCACCTCCCAGTGATGTCTGTGTGCTTGGTGGGTGATTGAGTAGCTCCCTCGTGTTTTCACCCAGGTGTGGCCCATTCCCAATCAGGCCTCCTCCACTATTTAGCTGAGTGTTTGGACACAGTATGACTGCTGGATCATTGTTTGTGTGTCTGTGTGATGTCAGGGTCGTTATCTGCTTCCTCGTGTCTGGTCTTGCTCCCTGTTCCAACTCCCCTAAGTTGGATTTGAGTTTTGATTTTGGATTTTGGATTTTTGAATTAAACATGGACTGGTTCCGAGAACGCTATTCCTGCATCCTGCCTCCTTCTTCCCCTGCATTTGGGTCCACACCAACACCCAATCATGACAGAATGATCCAGCCACAAGTGGATCCAGCGGAGATAGATTTGGCAGAGATGGACCTGGCTGAAAGGACTGCCTACTGGCAGAGCTACCTACTGGAGGCCAGGGAAGATCTTTGGTATGGATGGGAGAACGAGCCTGTTAGGGATCCCTACAGGGGAACTCGACTGGCTTTGGGAGGACCCCGGAGCCTACAACGAGGTAAAGGTCGGTCGAGAAGGAAGGGTCAGCCCCGCCAGTCTCCTAGCTCCCAGGCTAGCGTCCCTGTCTTACCTAGCTCCCAGGCTAGCGTCCCTGTTTTACCTAGCTCTCAGGCTAGCGTCCCTGTTTCACCTAGCTCTCAGGCTAGCGTCCCTGTTTCACTTAGCTCTCAGGCTAGCGTCCCTGTTTCTCCTAGCTCTCAGGCTAGCGTCCCTGTTTCTCCTAGCTCTCAGGCTAGCGTCCCTGTTTCTCCTAGCTCTCAGGCTAGCGTCCCTGTTTCTCCTAGCTCTCAGGCTAGCGTCCCTGTTTCTCCTAGCTCTCAGGCTAGCGTCCCTGTTTCTCCTAGCTCTCAGGCTAGCGTCCCTGTTTCTCCTAGCTCTCATGCTAGCGTCCCTGTTTCTCCTAGCTCTCATGCTAGCGTCCCTGTTTCTCCTAGCTCTCATGCTAGCGTCCCTGTTTCTCCTAGCTCTCATGCTAGCGTCCCTGTTTCTCCTAGCTCTCAGGCTAGCGTCCCTGTTTCTCCTAGCTCTCAGGCTAGCGTCCCTGTTTCTCCTAGCTCTCAGGCTAGCGTCCCTGTTTCTCCTAGCTCTCAGGCTAGCGTCCCTGTTTCTCCTAGCTCTCAGGCTAGCGTCCCTGTTTCTCCTAGCTCTCAGGCTAGCGTCCCTGTTTCTCCTAGCTCTCAGGCTAGCGTCCCTGTGTCTCCTAGCTCTCAGGCTAGCGTCCCTGTGTCTCCTAGCTCTCAGGCTAGCGTTCCTGTGTCTCCTAGCTCCCAGGCTAGCGTTCCTGTGTCTCCTAGCTCCCAGGCTAGCGTTCCTGTGTCCCCTAGCTGTCAGGCTAGCGTTCCTGTGTCCCCTAGCTGTCAGGCTAGCGGCCCAGTGCCGGCTCCCCGCACCAGGCCGCCAGTGCCGGCTCCCCGCGCCCTGCCGCCAGTCCCGGCTCCACGCACCCGGCCGCCGCCTGCCCTGCCGCCAGTCCCGGCTCCACGCACCCGGCCGCCGCCTGCCCTGCCGCCAGTCCCGGCTCCACGCACCCGGCCGCCGCCTGCCCTGCCGCCAGTCCCGGCTCCACGCACCCGGCCGCCGCCTGCCCGCACCAGGCCGCCAACGTCGCCGCCAGTGCCGCCTGCCCGCACCAGGCCGCCAACGTCGCCGCCAGTGCCGCCTGCCCGCACCAGGCCGCCAACGTCGCCGCCAGTGCCGCCTGCCCGCACCAGGCCGCCAACGTCGCCGCCAGTGCCGCCTGCCCGCACCAGGCCGCCAACGTCGCCGCCAGTGCCGGCTCCCCGCACCAGGCCGCCAACGTCGCCGCCAGTGCCGGCTCCCCGCACCAGGCCGCCAACGTCGCCGCCAGTGCCGGCTCCCCGCACCCCTGTCCCGTCTGAGCCCGGCCCGCCGGAGGTCTTCCCGTCTGAGCCCGGCCCGCCGGAGGTCTTCCCGTCTGAGCCCGGCCCGCCGGAGGTCTTCCCGTCTGAGCCCGGCCCGCCGGAGGTCTTCCCGTCTGAGCCCGGCCCGCCGGAGGTCTTCCCGTCTGAGCCCGGCCCGCCGGAGGTCTTCCCGTCTGAGCCCGGCCCGCCGGAGGTCTTCCCGTCTGAGCCCGGCCCGCCGGAGGTCTCCCCGCCCGGCCCGTCTGAGCCCTCTTCGCCCGGCCCGCCGGAGGTCTCCCCGCCCGTCCCGTCTGAGCCCTCTTCGCCCGGCCCGCCGGAGGTCTCCCCGCCTGCCTCGTCTGAGCCCTCTTCGCCCGGCCCGCCGGAGGTCTCCCCGCCTGCCTCGTCTGAGCCCTCTTCGCCCGGCCCGCCGGAGGTCTCCCCGCCTGCCTCGTCTGAGCCCTCTTCGCCCGGCCCGCCGGAGGTCTCCCCGCCTGCCTCGTCTGAGCCCTCTTCGCCCGGCCCGCCGGAGGTCTCCCCGCCTGCCTCGTCTGAGCCCTCTTCGCCCGGCCCGCCGGAGGTCTCCCCGCCTGCCTCGTCTGAGCCCTCTTCGCCCGGCCCGCCGGAGGTCTCCCCGCCTGCCTCGTCTGAGCCCTCTTCGCCCGGCCCGCCGGAGGTCTCCCCGCCTGCCTCGTCTGAGCCCTCTTCGCCCGGCCCGCCGGAGGTCTCCCCGCCTGCCTCGCCGGCTCCGCCTCATGGGAGGCCGCCGGACTCTTGGTCCCCTGCTTCGCCGGCTCCGCCTCATGGGAGGCCGCCGGACTCTTGGTCCCCTGCTTCGCCGGCTCCGCCTCATGGGAGGCCGCCGGACTCTTGGTCCCCTGCTTCGCCGGCTCCGCCTCATGGGAGGCCGCCGGACTCTTGGTCCCCTGCTTCGCCGGCTCCGCCTCATGGGAGGCCGCCGGACTCTTGGTCCCCTGCTTCGCCGGCTCCGCCTCATGGGAGGCCGCCGGACTCTTGGTCCCCTGCTTCGCCGGCTCCGCCTCATGGGAGGCCGCCGGACTCTTGGTCCCCTGCTTCGCCGGCTCCGCCTCATGGGAGGCCGCCGGACTCTTGGTCCCCTGCTGCGCCGGCTCCGCCTCATGGGAGGCCGCCGGACTCCTGGTCCCCTGCTTCGCCGGCTCCGCCTCATGGGAGGCTGCCTAACTTGGTTTCGTCCCTCCTCCGGGCCCCCGTCCACCCACCCTGGTTTGGTGTTTGGGTGGATAGATTTTTGTTTTGAGCGTTTGGAACCCGCTCCTTAAAGGGGGGGTTCTGTCATGTTCTGTTTAGTTTAGTTATTCTGTGTCTTTGTTTTATTCTGAGTCTTGTCTGTGTTTCAGGTGTTCCTGTTTGTGGCTCCACCTCCCAGTGATGTCTGTGTGCTTGGTGGGTGATTGAGTAGCTCCCTCGTGTTTTCACCCAGGTGTGGCCCATTCCCAATCAGGCCTCCTCCACTATTTAGCTGAGTGTTTGGACACAGTATGACTGCTGGATCATTGTTTGTGTGTCTGTGTGATGTCAGGGTCGTTATCTGCTTCCTCGTGTCTGGTCTTGCTCCCTGTTCCAACTCCCCTAAGTTGGATTTGAGTTTTGATTTTGGATTTTGGATTTTTGAATTAAACATGGACTGGTTCCGAGAACGCTATTCCTGCATCCTGCCTCCTTCTTCCCCTGCATTTGGGTCCACACCAACACCCAATCATTGTACAATTACACAGACAGTTATATGGTTTATACAATGGGAAACTCACCAGTGGCTGATGGTTTAAATGATCTATTCAGAGAGCTCTATGTTTGAGACGCTAACGATAGCGTGGCAGCTACAGAGATGGAGAAAGTGAAGTCTGTGAACCGGAAGTTTGGGATCACAGGGATAATTTTAAATAACCATGAAATATTAACTTAAACAACTTTTATTAGTACAATATTGACCTTTTCTTTTTTAAACCCAAACTGTGACACAGTGACGCCATGAACCCGGAAGTGACACGCTCAATACCGCGCTCTTACCAATGGAGCCTTAATCTTAAAATTAACGTTTTGAACGTTTTGCTTCACAAAATTAATCTAAAATAACAGATACACACACTTGGGGTATTTGGAACACACACACACACACACATACACAGAACTTCCTTGAATATATAGATAAACTAGTCCAGTGCCCATCGGAAGTATGTATTCATATAGAGGGAGGAGCTTAAGTAGAGTTGTCAATTATGGCCATAATAATAACATACTCTGTAGTGTTATAAAGGAGTTTATTTGCAGGTGCAAAGTAAAATAGCGTGTGAAATTTCTCTGGTTTAATTCTATGATACATGTGCATGATGAATGTGTTGTTTTTTTTTACTCATTTTTATATTTTTTTGTTTGTATTTTTCTGTAATGTATGTTTTTTGGAGTCATTGTGTGTATTTTTGTATGTTTCTGTTGTGTTTTTGTGCATTTTTTGTATAAATATTGTTTTTTGTTGCCATTGTAGTGTGATTCTAGAGTCATTTTGTGTATTTTTGTGTCTTTTTTGTGTAGTTTTGTGCATTTCTGTTGTCATTTTAGTGCATTTTTTGTATAAATATTTATAGTTTAGTGTATTTTGAGTCATTTTCATATTTTTGTTGTCGTTTAGTGTATTTTTTGTGTCATTGTGTGTATTTTTGGAGCCTTTTTGTATATTTTTGTGCATTTCTGTTGTTTTGTGTACTGTATGAATATTGTTTAGTTTTTTGTTTTACATCATTTGTGCATTTTTTGTATAATTATTGTTTTTTGTTGCATTTGTAGTGTGATTCTGGAGTCATTTTGCATCTTTTTTTAGTGTAGTTTTTTGCATTTCTGTTGTCTTTTGTGTATTTTTTGAATAAATATTTAGTTTTGTGTATTTTGAGTCATTTTCATATTTTTGTTGTCGTTTGGTGCGTGTGTGTTTGTGTGGGGGGGTGTACCTGTCGAACGTTCACTAAACGTATCTATTGTCAGTAGTTAGATGTAGTGTCAGGTGTGACATGAGTGAAGCTGCAGTGATCAGGTGACCTTCACTATGTAACATGTAAACACTTAGATCTGACTGTAACACTACAGTCACTACCTCCCTATGGACAGGTGTAGTGACACAGACTGTAACCAGACTAAATGGTGGTTCGTTATACACTCAACACTCACATACCTGCACATGTGACGTAGACGGTGATCGATAGTGAAGCCCACCTGATCAACGTGTGTGTGTGTGTGTGTGTGTGTGTGTGTGTGTGTGTGTGTGTGTGTGTGTGTGTGTGTCTCTCTACCTGGGACTCTAATCTCCTCCGTTGGTTCTCACACACACGCTGCTGATAAATGTACAGCTTTCAACACAGTAGCCATTGCCGTCAATAACTTCAGGGTGAGGTCTGTCTGGTCTAAATAGCGAACGGTCAAACTAACGTGAAAATAAACGTCAAAATAAACAACAGTAAAAAAACATTTTTCCTCAAAAGAGAAAAGAAGTCCACAGGAGCTCTGGCACACACCAGAAGTGAGCTGTGTAGTGAAATAGATATAGATGGTGCGCTAGCGCCCCCTCACACTCTGAGGTCAAAATCTGAATAGGTTTCACTTGCTGTGCCGTCCAGAAGTTAAATCAAATTAAAATAAACATTTGGAAATCACCAAATTACTCCAACATAACAGATACACACACGCGGGGCATTTGGAAGATGTTGACTAAGTTTCAGGTCAAACAAGCACCACGTCAGGGAGATATTTGCTCCACACACACACACACACACACACACACACACACACACACACACACACACACACACACACACACACACAGACCTTCCTTGATTTTAGAGATAGATAGATATAGCTTCTGTCAGATCAGCCTGTGTTTACGTAGCGTCACAGCATCAGCCAGTGTCATGGTGTTGACAGACAGACAGTTCTAGAACAGCAACATGAGATCATTAGTGTTGACTGGTTTGGAGTGAACACATGAACCCTGTGTGGCACGGACAGATGGTCACATCTTATAACAACATAATCTGACTATTAGAGCATATACAACCACATATATACACTATATACTGTAAATGTGATGAGCTTGCTGTTTACCAGTGCAGAGGGTTGAGTTTATGTGAGCTCTGAACTCATACAGAACCAAACCCTGGCTGTGACAATGTTCCAGATGTTACAACTGTTACCAAGGATCAGATAGTATAATAGAGAGATAATACAGTACATGATGTAACCAGGACATAAGGCTCTCCTAAACACTGAGCTCCTTAAAAGATCCTTCACTGTTTTTATAAGTTAAGTCTAAAATATTCTTAATAGTAGATCTTTGTCTAATAAAACACATTATTATGCACTATATTCTTTTAAAAATGGACTAATTTACAGTTTTAGAGCCTGTGTTCCTCCATCTTGAAATCATGTGATTGATGATGTCACACATCCATTGTTTTCTATTAGAGTGAAACATTCAGTCTGATTTATAGATCATTTAGTAGATTTTTGTATCATTTAGCATTTTTTATATCATTTAGCATTTTTTAGATCATTTAGCATTTTTTAGATCATTTAGCATTTTTTTATATAATTTAGCATTTTTTATATCATTTAGCATTTTTTATATCATTTAGCATTTTTTATGTCATTTAGCATTTTTTAGATCATTTAGCATTTTTTATGTCATTTAGCATTTTTTAGATCATTTAGCATTTTTTAAATCATTTAGCATTTTTTAGATCATTTAGCATTTTTTATGTCATTTAGCATTTTTAAAATCATTTAGCATTTTTTAAATCATTTAGCAGTTCTCAGTCATAATGACAACACACATGCTGCTTTCGGTTGCTCTAAATAATCAGGAAAAAATAAAGATGTCAATTTGTTTACAAAGTGGATACTACAGGGGGCGACAGTTCCAACTCTGAGGTTTGTAATAGACAATGTAGCAGAGAAGAAGAGCTCTCCTAAGGGACCTTTACTGTCCTTTAAACGGTGCGCTGACACGCTCTGGTGGCTGAAGTTAGAGAGTGAATCATGAACTGCACTGAACTCCTACAATTAAATGGTTTTATTGTTAAAACACATAATTAAAAATCAATTTGGGCATTTTTTGGATTGATATGATAATCGTGTGGTGAAATATAGATTTGTTTGTTCACCCTTAATGTTCACAGTAAGCAGTAGAACTAATGTGAGCTTAAAACAATCCCATGTGTAACATTGTTTCTCAGCCCAGCACCAGCTGCATTGCCTCATGTCCATAAACCACCACGTAACGTGGTGTAACGAGAAACAGACGCTACTTTAACTAGAACATGAAGTGAGACATAACGGAGCAGGAACAGGTTGATGCTGCCTTTTTTCTCACTCTGTATGACAGTAATAATCTTCAACATAAATGTCATTATTTCTATGCCAAAAATTAAATGAATATGAATACTTTTAATTGACCAAAGTGAAGAAAATAACATTGATATAAAGACAACTTGAGTGATAAAACTTGCTTAACACTAATATTATCCTTGGGATCAATTTGACCCCATTCAATGTTTATCATTCAAAAAATAATAGTTGATTCTTTTTTTTTTGCTTCATATTTCATGACTTTTCTCAATTTATTAAGCATAACATTATTAATGATGACATTTTTTAATGTGATGGGGATCAATTTCACCCCAAGCTGTTGTAGCTGTGTAAACTGTCTGTACTGACCTTATATCACCACACCTGCAGAGGCAGAGTTGATACTTTTGAGTTGATACATGAAATAGAACAGCTCTTTCACAGTGGCCACATTTACATGGAAGCTTTAATTCCTCTTTAAAATGGAATGAAAGTTAAATCCTCTTTAACCTGATCTTGTAAACACATAATTCCTAATGTTAATTTAATTCCGAATTAAAGTTCATTCCAAATTAAGTGGCTGATTTATTCCATTTTTAATTCAGAATTCAGTTTTCCATGTAAACCTTGTTCGGGAATTAGACGAAGCAGAATATTTTAATTCCGAATGATTACATTTGGAATAAATAATTCCGAATAAAAAAACATCATGAAACCGTGGCTAGTGAGAGTGGCATAGAGGAGGAGGTATCTGATACAGAGGACTTTATAGTGAATATCCCCATATATGTTACATAAAACAAGTAAATATGTTTATGAGAAGAAAGGGGGTTCCCAACATCAATCACTATGGTTCATTCTGTGAGAACCATGAATGTTCATCTCAAAAAAAAAAAAATCTGTAAAAGTGAAAGTTTGACCTGATGGTGGCGCTGCAGTAAAGGTCAAAGGTCATATCCTCACCACAACCAATAGGGTTCAAACTCTAGTGCTCATTAATGTTGTCAGTAAATATGAGAAGATGTTGATGAAAACTATTCCAGATAAATTAATTGTAATGTAAAAAGTTTGTCCTAATGGTGGCGCTAGAGAACAGGTCAAGGTTTATTATCCAGGACTAATTTATGGATTCAACAAATAGACAGTCTGACACTAAATCTTGGTCAATCATTTCCTGTAGGCTAATATCCCTGGGGGGTAAATGTGTTGGTAATATTTGAGGATAATAGGAGGGTTAAGGTTGAATGTTATTTCTCTCCAGGTGTCAGAATCCAGTGAGAACAGGACGTGTCGGGCTATGAAAGGTAGAAAGGTGCGTGTTCAGGATTTAATTTAAAATCTAGTAAAATCTGCAGGTTATCCATCAGACGCTGTCAGTGGAGTCTGTTTCCATCCTCCCTGTCGCTCACACGTTTTACACAAAGAATCTGAGAGTGATAAATGGAGGCCGTCACTCAGCGACTCTTCTTCATCTATCTGTTCATTGGCTCCTGCTCTTTACCATAGTTAGCCATAGCTAAGCTAGCCTACGTCAACATGAGCTCTGGGCTTTTCCTGGGCTTCAGTATTCTCTTTATTATATCTCTCATTGATTCTTAGCATTTTATCACAATGCAGGTAAACTTCATCCCAAGTGGATTTCAAGTATCAAGATCAATAGATTTTATCATCACATAGTTCACCTGAAAGGCAGTAAACACGGCACTAGTTCTGACATAGCAGAGTACAATCTAATCTAAACACCCAGAAACCTTTGGTATAAACCCATTAAAAATAAAAAACTAAATAACGGTCCCAGAGGCGGCCTCCGACAGGGGGCGCCGTCACGCCACTTTTGGGTTCTCCGGTCGCTTACGGTTTGCTTCTGAGAGAAGGCAATATCGCTCCGTGTATGGCTTCTCTCTTAGTGGGTACACCAGAGCGCTTGACATCGCTCTCCCTGAGGATGAAGAGATGGAGCGCACTCGCGGCTTCGCCTTGGGTGTTACGGAAGATATCGAAGAGTTACAGGCTGCAGTTTGCATCTGTCCTGCCTCGTTTTACTGGCGTTAATCACTTTCGGGCCCATGGAGTGTCGGCCCGTTTGTTACAAGAGGAGATTACATCCTTGCTGTGCAGGAGAGCGATCTCGGTGGTCCCTGGTCCCCAAACGAGGGGGGTCTGGGATCCGTCCCATCCTGGACGTACGGGCATTGATTGGCCCAGGAAATACCCCTTCAGGATGCTCACGCATTCCTCCCTACTGTGTTTGGTTCATGTCTGTCGACCTCAAAGACGCGTATTTCCACATTCCAATATATCCCCTGACAGAAAGTATACAACTTTTGGTTATTCCAGAGTGCGACGTGGCTCTGCTCCACTCGCGTGCCCCGGGCTTCCTGATGGACGGGGTTCCTATGGGCATCATTACGTCTAGGAAGGTGTTCTCCATGGACACCAACCTGACAGGCTGGGGTGGGACCCACAAGGGCGGGGCTGTGAGGGTTTGCTGGGATGCGGTCTTCCAGCGCGCTTACATAAATTGCTTGAAACTGTAAGCGGTGTTTCTCTCAATGATCCACTTCCTTCCGTCTCTCAGGGGACATCATGTCCTGGTGAGGACGGACAATACCACAGTGGTGGCGTACATCAAAAGTCAGGGCAGGTTGCACTTGCGTTGGTTGCTGTCACTGGTGCACAGACTGATCCTGTGGAGTATTGGGCGTCTCCTCTCGCTGAGAGCGACGCACGGCGGCCTGTTATCCAGGGGTGCGCCGCTTTATGGCGAATGAATACTGCATCCAGAGGTGGTGGGGCAGCTGTGGGGCCATTATGGACGGGCCAAAGTGGACCTGTTCTCAGGCCGTGCGGTGCTTCTTTACACGTTCCCCCCGTTGGCTCTGATTCCCTCCACCCTGTCCAGGGTGAGGGAATACGGTCACACACTGATCCGGGTGGCTCCACTGTGGCCGGCCATGCATTGGCTGGAGATTTACCAGTTGCTGTGTGCACGTCCCTGGCAGCTCCAGCTGCACAGGGACATGCTGTCACAGGGGAGGGGCACAATTTTTCACCCGCGTCCAGACCATCTGGTGCTGTGGGCTTGGCCCCTGATTGGCTCAATCTGTCAGCCGTGGGATTATCACAGAGTGTGATTTCCACCATACAGAGTGCCCGAGTCCCCCTCCACGAGTTCTGTTTATGACTTCAGGTGTAGGCTGTTTGAGGGGTGGTGCCTCCAAAGGAACCACATTCCTTTTCAGTGCCTGGTGGAAGTGATTTTGTCATTTCTGCAGGACCTGATTGATGAAAACAAAGCCTTTTCCACTGTGAAAGTGTATTTGGCGGCGATCGCCGCCTGTCATGTTGGCTTTGGGGATAAGTCGGCCAGTCAGCACCCGCTGATCTGGTTTATGAAGGGAGCACGTAGGCTCCTCCCTGTGTCCAGACCACTGGTACCACCGTGGGATTTGGTGGTGGTTTTGGAGGGACTTAAACGTCCTCCGTTCGAACCACTGGAGGGGGCGGGCCTGAAGTTCGCCTCTCTTAAGGCTTTCTTTTTAATGGCTCTGGCTTCAGGCAAGAGTGTCAGTGACATCCATACGCTCTCGGTTCATCTGTCGTTCGCTCAGCTTTTCCCAGGTGGTGCGAGAATCATCCTGGGACCCAACCCCGCCTTTCTGCCGAAGATTGTGGGCTTGTGTTCTCCTATTGATCTTTTGGCCTGTTCTGCCTCACAGGGTGAGCAGCGGCCAAATGTGTTATGTCCAGTTTGTCTGATCAGCTGTTGAATAGAGCAAGTTTTACACAATCTTCAGTTTCAGAGCAAAAAGCTGAGAACTTAGTGACAACTCTAACATCTGAACATTGTTTCCCCATTTCTAAAACATTAAAAAAAAAATTTAAAAAAAACACACAGACCGGGCTTTCGATGACAAAACTATTATTATTTATCTATCTGGGTCAGAGTTGAATGGATTTCTTACTGTATTTGGCGTTCCTCCAACTTTCTCTCCCGTCAGTCTGCACACACGCAACTTCCTCTTCCTCCCCGACATGCAGTGTCACTGCTTGCCCCGTTTGTTTATGGTTTTATCTCACCATCGCCACATTATCCATGAGTTTCACACTTGCTCTGGTCCAGTGTGCGCTGCTGGGAACGTCAACCCTGTACGTAGCGCCCTTTTCTGTCTCGTCAACACCTTTCCTCTCTCCCTCTGAGCTCTGCTGTGCATGGATGATCTCTCATCCAAAGGTGCGTTGCTACCTCCTACATGTCACCTATTATTTTGCTATCTGGCTCACAGGCTGGGGGTATTTTGTACCCACCTCCACACCCCCCCTCCTCCCCCTCCTCCCGACACGCAGGGATGACCCATTTGGCCCTGTTAGTTGATGATTTTATGTCACGATCACAACATTATCAATAATCCACTCAGGTCCACACATGTTCTGTGTTAGTATGTGGAGCTGTGAGCTGCTGGATAAGTCACAATATCACTTCATAGAGCCATAATGTACCTTTTTCCTGCTTTTTACTCCTTTGCTGGTTAGCATCAGTGGCTAATCTCTCATCTAAAGGTGCACTACTGCCTTCTTCAGGACACAGTTGGTCACTACAACACCCCACAGCTTAGATATTGATGAGGAACCTCCACCAGGGTGTTTTCTAGTAATAACCGTGAAAAAATGCAAATGACGAGTTATCTCGTCAATGGCACTGTGTTAACAATTAGTAATTCTTATACGTATTTTTAATAGTAATCAAATGAACAACAAAAAATATATATTTATAAATTCCTTAAAAATACACATCATGGGACATAAAATAACAGAACCATAGCAGAAACAAAAACTCTCTTCATACCCCTTAAATGAAATCTAAATAGCACAAATAAATCATATAATTACATGAACACCTGGAAAATAGTTCAGTCCACATCACATGGTTTTACATGTGGGCCACTATATGCTATATAATGGGCTTTCTGGAAGTGGTCCGGTTTAACGCCCACGCCCACACAAAGGTGGTACACAGGAGAGCAACAGGTGAGATGGTTGAAAAATGCTGTGTCAGAGCAACAAAAGCAGCACAAGTTATTATTTGTGTCTGAAAAATCTGTTAAATGATGGAAAAATCTACTAAATAATCTATAAATCAGGCTGAATGTTTGACTCCAATAGAAAACAATGGATGTTTACAGGCAGTGGGGCCGTGTGACATCATCAATCACATGATTTCAAGATGGAGGAACACAGGCTCTAAAAAGTGTAAAGTAGTTCCATTTTTAAAAGGTAATACAACTAATATAGTGCATAATAACGTGTTTATTAGACATAGATCTACTAATAAAGACATTTAGAAGGTTTTAGGACACATTTATAAAAACAGTGGAGGATCTTTCTAATAAAGTGGTTGTGTACGCAGTGTTTTGCTGCTGCTATGTTAATACATTAGTGCTCATTATGATTATCAAGGCCTGGTATGGTGCACGTAATATGGAGCAGTGGAACATGGAAGAATTGTTGGAACACTTTGTAATCCATGATGTCAGCAGCAGAGGTGTCTAAGTCAGCTGTCTAAATACTGCTTCATCACGTACACAGGACAAGAACACGATGCAAAAGGAAAAATATGTCCCTTATTTAACAATATGATACTGTACAACAGTTATGGATTGGTGAATATTTCAACTGAAAGCTTTCTTCATGTTACCAGTTTAAAGCTGTTCTCAGTGTTTTCAGATGAAGAAACCAGGTGATTTAACACACAGTCTGCAGGGATCAGAGCAGGTTGGTACTGGATCCAGTCCAGTTCTGTGCCCCCGTCCCCACACAGCTGGAAAAACCTGCCATGGCCTCATGTCACTGGTCACAGTCCAAGTGAAGTCAGGACCCAGACTACATCACTGCAGAGGAAATGAACACAACAACATTTCACTGGACTTTTCCAGTGGTGATGGGACATAAACTGCTTCAGATGATCCTCTGGATCCTGTCATTCCTGACTGAGGGTCCAGAGGGTCCAGGTCAGGGGTCCCCAATCCTGGTGCTCCAGGGCCACTCTCCAGCATGTTTTAGATGTTTCCCTCTTCCAACACATTTGATTCAAATGATGAACTCATCATCAGCTCTGCAGGAGCCTGATAACCATCCTGGTCGTTTCATCAGGTGTGTTGGAAGAGGGAAACATCTAAAACATGGGTGGGCCACTCCAGTCCTCGAGGGCCGGATTCCTGAGCCTTTTAGACGTGTCCCTCCTCCAACACACCTGAATAAACTGAATGGCTCGTGATCGTGTTTCTGCAGAGCTTTATGACAACACATTGATTTCAATCATCTGGCGAAGCCACACCCACTTCCTTACTTTTTGTCATTGCCGTCTGAATAATACTAGGTTACAACAGCTCTGCAGAACTGAAAACACACACGTGTCATATTAACTCATTCACACCATCTAACGTTTATAAAGGAAGAAAACAGTCAGTGTTTTCTATGACATATACATGTGTTCCTATTTTAAAAATCTTTATCAATAACAAACCCTGGATTGACTCCTCCCACTGACAATAGAAAGGCAGGTCTGTAAATAATAACAATAAAGCTGATTATAATAATACCACCTTTCTTTATCTGACTCTATGCCACATGTGTCAAACTCAAGGCCCGGGGGCCAAATCTGGCCTTTTAGAGCATCAAATTTGGCCCACTTGAGAAAATAAAAATGATGGGAAAAAATGACACATTTTGTAAAAAACTAATTGAGTTGTCGATATCTCAGCCTCAGTTTTACACTTCTTACATCACATGAAGGCAGTCATTTTTAATCAAAATCTTGCTAATTTTCCTTAAATTATTCCACAAAATTTCTCCAAATCAGAGAAATTTAAGTGAAGCAGGGACTGAAATACTTTCTCATTTATACATAGAAATGCAAACCTTAACACATTCATGTGGAATTTTCTCTTTTCTCCACAAAAAAATCCGCGGCCCAGTTAAAGTCAAACTGGTCCATATTTGGCCCCTGAACTAACATGAGTTTGACACCTCTGATATCCACTGTATTACATATTAAGTTCCAGATGATTCACACGGTACAGTATGTGATTAACATCCACTGCAGTAAAGTTTGTGATGCATGAAATGAGCAGCTGTGACGCTGAAGGCTCATTATTGTAACTTTACATTAAGTTACATTAAGTTACATAACAAGCTCAGTCAGAGGCATGAGATGATCAATGAACCAGAATCAATGAATCAAGTCAAACAGAAAAGGAATGTTAATCTCATCAGAGACATACTGCAATTAGACGCTGGGATTAACAGAGCATTAGCGTTCGTTTAGTCCTGTGGCCCCAGAGTGGGGACCCTCCAAAATAAAGGTCCCAGAGAGCAGGGACCCTCCAAAATAAAGGTCTCAGAGAGCAGGCACCCTCCAAAATAAAGGTTCCAGAGAGCAGGGACCCTCCAAAATAAACGCTAACATCTTCCAAATGCTCAGCGACACATTGAGTGATGACATCATGATTGGTGACATCATCAGTGTGTGTGTGTGTGGATGAAGCTGTGCAGTGGAAAGTCCCTGAGTTTCTACTGAGAACTGGGCTCTGACCTTAGCTTCTCCTGAGAGGCTGACCAATCACACAGGCATGTTCCCAGTGTGTGTGTGTGTGTGTGTGTGTGTGTGTGTGTGTGTGTGTGTGTGTGTGTGTGTGTAAAACAAGTGTATCTGATTAACTAATCCCTGTGTGTTCCCATGAGGAACATCAGTGGGTCTGTTTGGCTCTGGTCCAGGTAGAACACGCAGATCTGAGCTGTGTGTGTGTGTGTGTGTGTGTGTGTGTGTGTGTGTGTGTGTGTGTGTGTGTGTGTGTGTGTGTGTGTGCTATTGCTACTTTACTTTCTGTTCTCAATAAATGTATTAACATGAAGTTCTGGGTTCTTTTTTAATCTTTTTATTTTTTTTTATATTTGCATCTGTATGACGTTGTATGAAAAGCACTATACCACATGTGTTAAACTCATGGTCCAGGGACCAAATCGGGCCCTTTGGAGCATCCAATTTGGCCCGCAGGAGAAAGTAAAAATGTCAGAAAACGTGAATTATTGTGTAAATGAAACAACAATATTTGCAGGTTCTCACAGTTTTCCTGGTGCTTTTATTGCATGATTACAGTCATTTTTAATGTTAAACTTTTGAAAAAACTCAAAATTCTTCCAAAACTATTACATTTTTATCAAATTATTTTTTTATTTTTTTTTTTTTTTTTTTTTTTTTTTTTTTTTTTTTCTCCTTGTCTGCACATGCTTTCGAAGGTTAACACTACAAGAAGTGCAATCTTTTGACAGCAATGCATATTTTATTATTGCAATTAAATAAATTTATTTATTTCATTGCATAATTGTGACCGTCACCAGCCCTCCCTAGGGAAGGGTAAGAAATACTTTATTAAAGGGAGGATGTAAAAAAGAGAGGGCAGTGTTACACCAAGGTGAGGGGTTGGAGGGGGGTGGGGAAGTTAGCAGGGAAGAGGGATACAAGATAGGATATGGAATGGGTGAGGAATAGTTTTAAGTGATGCGATGTGAAATTGTGGTTGTGTATATTGTGTTTATTGTTGTGTTGTCAAGCCAGTTTGGTGACCAGTGTGTGGTTTAGGAATAATGGTGGTGGCTGTGAACAGAGGAAGAGGTGAGTGGAAATTCCATAAAACAGGTATTTGGGAACAACGTGTCTAAGGTTGAGCCCAGTATGAGTGTTATCCCACAGCCCAAGGCCAGTGCATCCATGACAAATGTATTTCCAAGAACCGCCACTGCAAAACCCACGAGCCGCCCCCGGGCCCGAAGAAGCAGTCAGGCCAGCAGCAAGAGCAGGCAGCCTAAGGGCCCCCGGCGACCACCCCACGGCCAAGCAGTCCCCCGAACGCCCCCAAGATCCCAAGCCGAGAGGCAGCCATCGCCCCCCCATACACACCCGAGAAAGCCCCAAGGAGCCAAGGACCCAGCGCACCACGCCACCGATCCCACCCCCAACCCCCAGACCCCCCACCCCATCGACCCCCCCACCCCCCCACCCTAACCCCCCGAGGGGAGGGCCCAGAGAACTCCCTGCCCGAGGCCCCAGCGGAGGAGCCGAAGCCCACACCCAGCAGACGACCAGAACCGCGCCGAACAGGCAGCCAGTGGGCACCCGCCGGCGAGCCCAGAGCCAGCAGGGGCCCGACCCCAGGCCAGAAGGACCCGGAACGGATGCAGCACCAGGAGCAGCCCGCCCAGGGAGGACGACCACACCCCAAGCCGCATAAGGCACCAGGGGGCCGCTGGGAGTCTCCCCGCCGGCCCCCAGGCACCCCAACCTAGCCCCCCACGGCGCCCCAGATCACCCTTCACTGATGCCGCCCGCGCCACGAGCTTCAGTTCTTTTTTTTTTTTTTTTAAAGCCAGGGCCCCCTCCAAGGGCCAAGCCAGACCGCCCCGCCGGGATGTGGCCCCCTATTCCGGCCCCCGACACCCTACCTCACGGGGCACTGCCCAAGCAGGGGCCGTACCAGTAGGTACGCAAGGGCGCGGCACGCGCCACCCGCCCCGAAAGACCCCCGCCAGGACCGGCCCGGCCAGCAGGCCAAGCACCCCGGGCCCCAGGAGCACCCCCCGGGACCAGGACCCCCCAAGGGCAAGCCCCCGGGCCAAGCCCCCCGGGACGCATCCCCCACCCCCGCCCGGGACCCGGCCACGGCCCAGCAGGACCGCACAGCCCCGGACAGCCCACGGCCAGCAGCCCAGGGCCCGCCGCCCCCCGGACAGCGCCAGCCACGGAGCAGCGCCCCCCGCCGGCCCGCGAGCAACCGGCGATCCCCACCGCGGGGACGGAGGCACCCCAACGGCACACATCAAGTGCGGGACAGCAGCCCCCGGCCAAAGATGCCCCGGACCCACCCACCAGTCCGCAAACGGCAGGATAGACCCACCAGGCGGCCGACAGCAACCTCCACCACCGGAACAGCTAGCGCCGCCCCCCAGTAAACAGCATCACCCCGAGGCGCCAAGCAACCCCGCCCCAACCCCGGCGAGGACACCAGCACCCCCCCAGCACACCCACCCCCCAAACCGGCGAGGCAGGCCGCCCCGGGCCCGCACACCGCGGGGCCCGCCCCCAAGGCCACCAGGAGACAAAGCAAGCACCAAGCCACACCCAAGGGGGAGAGGCACCCCCGCGCCCCACCCGGCCGACACAGCCCGGAAAGACCCCGCAAGGAGAGACCCCGGCAAAGCCCCCCCGAGACCCACCGCCACGCCCGACCGCACCATCTTGATGTGCTTTTGCTCTATGCAGTGGCCCAGCCACCAACAGAGGGGCCAGGCCCCCACCGGAGAGGCCCAAATATGTGTACCAACCCACCACCCTGTTATGGTGCCTCTCCATTCCCCAATGGAGAGGCACTTCCCGATCCCCTGTGTGAATGTGTGTGTTTGGTGAATGTATGGGGTGTAATTAAAAGAAGGGGGATGGAGGGGAGCGGTGCTCCCCCTCCAGCCTCTGTGGATTTATGTGTATGTGGTGTAATAGGCCGGAGGGTGTAAAAGATGATACACCCTCCGGGGGGTGACATGTTGAGATGCGATTAAAATTGGAGGGATTAGTAGGGCAACTAGAGGTGGGAGGGCCGCCCCCACGCCACTACATAGTAACACAGGTGGCGGCCCCCTCCACCCCCAGCCCCACCATCCAGCCCCCCAAGGGTTGGGTATTGGTGTGTGGTGCATTTTGTGAGTGAGCCAGACCAGCTGGGAGTGGGGTGAAGTGAACATGTAGGAGGCCTGTCCAGTGTGAGCCGGGCCCGTCCGCGTGGCGGGCCACGCGAGAGGGTAGATGGCGCAGACGGGCAAGTGGCACTGCGGGCCCCGGAACAGCACAGCCGGAGACCCCCCCCCACGGCACCCCCCAGACCGCGCCGGCCCCGCGGAGCACGGCGACACCCCCCACCCCCGGGCACAGCCAGGCACCAACAACATCCCCCGGCGCCCCAGGGGGCGACCCCCGCCGCCCGCCGGCCCGGAGCAACGCCACCCCGCCACCAAGGGGAGCGGCCGAGCGGGGGGGAGGCCCATGCCCGCACCAGGGCCAGCACAGGCCCACCCGGCGCCACGATACAACACTCTCCACCGGGAGGCGGCCCCGGCCCCCCCGACGAGAGAGGATGCCATCCACCGCCAAGCAGGGCCACCCCGCCAGCCACGGACCGGCAAGCCAGAGTACCGAAGCACCCCCAGCCCGGAACCGCCCCCCCCACACCAACGGCGCCAATAGAGCCCCCCCCCCCCCCCACGGAGGCAATCCCCGACGACCCACGCACCGGCACGAGACACCCCCCCGACGCCAGCACACCCCAAACAACAGCGGGCCCAAGGCCACCAGCCCCGCCCCGCCCAAGGCTGCGCAGCGCCGCCACGAGCCGCGGCCGGTCCCCGGGCAGATGGCCGGAGAGCACCTCCCCGGACACGTAGCCCAAGGATCCGCCCCCGGGGCACCCCCGCCCCGGAATCGCGCCCACGGCGCCCGGTGCACCCAGCCAGCAGACCAGCCAATCCCAACGCGGATCCACCGGGCCAGGAACCACGCGCCGCGCCCCCGCACACCCGCCCAATACGACCCCCGGGGAGGCCCCATAGCACCCCTCACCCCACCCCCTAGCCATAACGTCCACACCCCGGCCATTGCGGTCGTACAAAAAGCCCCCGAGGGGGCCCCGCCTAGCTCGTCGCGCAAGCGACATCCCTAGCAAAGGTGCGCCCCAGGGAGCCAAGCCAAGGACCCGCAAGGGCCGACGGAGCAACCCACAGCCACACCCCGCCACCCAGCAACCCAGGAGGCAATCGCCGACCCCGGGCAGCAGCCACCCCCAAAGCTACCCCCACCCCGGATCCCCCCGGACCGGAGCCAAGGACCCCACCACCCCAGGCCCCCCAACGAGACCACCCCCCAGCCAACCCACCCGGCACGGCACCGCCCGCCCCCCAGGCGGGAGCCACAGCCCCCCCACCAGCGCCCCAGGCCAACGGGAGCCCCCCAAACCCAACCCCACAGGATGGCGGGCGCAAGAGCAAAGGAGGAGGAGGGGGGGAGGACGAGACAGGGGGACAGGGAGCAAGGGGAAGGAGCGGCAGGGGAGCACGCAGGGCCCCAGCCCCAGAGACCAACCAGATGCGCATGCAAGGGGCAACGGCGCCAAATCAAACAGCCCCGGGACCCCGTGAACACCCAGAAGGAATGCACACCCGTGCTGAGGCAACAAGGCACCCCGGCAACCCACCCCAGCCATCCTGACCAAGACCACCCCAGAGGCCCAAGGCGGCCCCGGCCTACAGTTGGGCTAGTGCGTTAGTAAAGAGTGGTGCTGGCAGTCGCTTGCAGGCTAGATCATCAGGCTTTTAAAAATTTAGATTTAATGCAATTAAAAAAGGAGTCCAACGCTCCTCAAAGCACGTTATTTTTTTTTGTTTTCTGAGAGCAGACATCTTTTCCATGGAAATAAATTCTGTGAGGAGATTTTGCCATTGGTTTATGTTTAAGGATTTTTTGTCTTTCCAATTTAGTAATATTGTTTTTTTTGCTATGGCTAGTGCCGCAAGGATTGATTGTGATTGGTTTGCTGGAGGTTGAAGCATTGTCAGGTCTCCAATCAAACAGAGATTTGGAGATAAAGGAATTCTGTAGTCCAAAATGGAGGACAGTTTTTCAGTGATTAGAATCCAAAAGTGTTGAACTGGGGAGCAAAGCCATAAGGCATGTAAATAGGAATCCGCTGTATTCTGGGTGCACTGAGAGCAGATGTCTGTTGCTGAGAAGCCCATTTTATGCATTTTCTGTTGGGTAATGTGGGATCTGTGGAGGACCTTGTATTGAATTAGCTGAAGGTTTGTGTTTTTTGTCTGGAGGTTGTAACGTAGTTAAGTCTAGTGGAGTGGTTTTCTTTATTGTCTCTGTTACTTGTAAATACTGTAGAAAGTTACTTTTATTTATATCGAATGCTTGGGTTAGATTGTTATATGACCTGATCTTGTCATTTTCAAAAAGGTCTTGGAGATGAGTGATTCCACTCTCTTCCCATGTCTTCAGATAGAGTGGTGTTTTTTTATTTTTAAAGTCGGGGTTGTGCCAGATTGGAGAGAGTATACTAGTTTTTAATTGGCCATTTGTGATGTCCAGGGCTTTCCACCATGCAGTCAGTGTGGAGGCAATTAGTGGGTTTTTAAAGCAGTTGTGATGTTTGAGGGTCGCAGTGATAAAAGGGAGATCAGAGAGTTTAATGTGTTTGCAGTCTAACTGTTCTATTTCTAGCCAGGTGTTGTAGTATTCTTTTGGATTTAGCCATTCTGTTAAATATAGTATTTGGTTTGCTAAGTAATAATGCATGAAATTAGGGGCTTCTAAACCACCCTCGTCTTTGTTTTTTTGAAGGGTAGAAAGGCTTATTTTAGGTTTTTTATTTCTAGTATAGAATTTTGTAGTTGTAGAATCTAATCTTTGAAACCATTGTTTTGGTGGTTTTAGTGGTATCATTGAGAACAAGTAGTTTATTTTTGGTAAGATTTTCATTTTAACTGAGGCTATCCTGCCAAGTAGTGAGATGGGGAGATTGTTCCATCTCCGCAGATCTTCTGTGACTTTGTCCAACATCGGATCATGATTTAGTTTAATTAATTCATTTAAGTTTGGTGATATATTTAAGCCTAGATATTTAATTGTATTTGTGGTGGAGGGGTGTTGTGGATTTTGGTGTGCAGGATTCCAAGAGTTTTTTGTCAAAGGGAGGATTGATGATTTTGTCCAGTTAATGGAATAGTCTGATAATTTAGAGAAGCTGTTTATTAGATTAAATACTTCCTCTAAAGAGGATTGCGGTTCTTCCAAATAGAGTAAAATGTCATCCGCGTAGAGATTAATTTTGTGTTCTGAGATGGATGAGTGGATTCCTTTAATAACAGAGTTCTGACGTACAGCTGCTGCGAGAGGTTCAACGAATATTGCAAAAAGCAAAGGTGAGAGTGGACAGCCTTGTCTGGTTCCCCTCTGCAGTGTGAAGCTTTGGGATGTTATTTTGTTTGTGGTTACTGAGGCCTTAGGTTTATTGTACAGGGTGGAGATCCATTGTATGAATGATTCTCCGAAGCCAAATTTGCCAAGGACAGTTAGGAGGAATGACCAGTTTACTCTATCAAATGCTTTTTCTGCATCGAGTGACAAGATTATTGTTTTCTTTTTAGAGTTCTGTGCCATGTTGATCACATTAAACAGTCTTCTCACATTGTCTGTGGAGTGTCTATTTTTAATAAAACCTGTCTGGTCTTGGTGTATAATTGACTGTACTACTTTCTCTAACCTGGATGTGAGTGCTTTGGAAATAATTTTTAAGTCTGTGTTAATAAGTGAGATGGGACGATAGCTTGAGGGTAATATGGGGTTTTTGTCTGGTTTAAGTAACAATTTAATGTTCGCTGTATTCATGTGACCTCCTACATGCCCTTTATTTTTGATCTCTGTTACTACTCTGAAAAATAGTGGAGCCAGCATTGACCAGAAATGTTTTAGGAATTCAGCAGGGAACCCATCTGGACCTGGTGCTTTGCCTGTTGACATGCTATCTAAAGCATTTTGTAATTCTTGTAAGGTTAATGGTGAGTCTAAGGTGGTTTTCTGATCTATAGTGAGCTGTGGTAGGTTTAGTTTATTAAGAAAGGTTTTAATATCTTCAGGGTCAGGGTTTAAATTTGATGAGTATAAGTTTTGATAATAATCATGAAAGATGTTATTAATGTCCTGAGGTAAGTTTAAAGTTTGACCTGCGTTATCAGAAATTGCTGCTATAAAGGAATTTTCTTTACTATGTTTGAGCTGATTTGCTAAATATTTGCCTGATTTATTATTGTAGTCAAAGTTTTTGTATCGTAATTGTTGCAAAATGAAGTCGGTTTTTTTAGATAAGATGATATTCAGATTAAGTTTTGTATTTTGGAGTTTTTCCCATAAAAGTTCAGAAGGGTTAGCTGCGTATTCTTCCGTAAGTTTTTTGATCTTTTCTTCAAGTGTTTTTTCTGCCATCTGTTCCTGTTTTTTCTTAAAAGAAGAGTATGATATAATCTTCCCTCTAATGACAGCCTTGCCAGTTTCCCAGAGTAAGGACGGTGATATTTCCGGGGAGTCGTTTGTCAATAGAAAGTCCTCCCATTCTTTTCTTATAATTTTTTCAAATTTACTGTCATTAAGTAATGAAGTGTTAAAGCGCCATAGAGAGGATACTTTCTGATTAGAGTCACACTGCAGGGTGAGGGATATTGGGGCATGATCGCTAATAATTATAGGATGTATTTTAGAGGACATCTTATGTACGATGGAATTATTTGAAAGAAAAAAGTCAATTCGGGAGAAGGATTTATGCACAGGGGAGAAGAAGGTATATTCTTTTTTAGTTGGGTTATTCAGTCTCCATACATCTCCTATTCCAAGGTCTTCCATGTAATCCATTAATACTTTAGCAGATCGAGATGGTTTTGTATTTGAGCACTTACTAGATCTGTCCAATGATGTGTTGAGCGCCAGATTGAAGTCACCTCCGATGATTAGAGACGAGTCTGCAGAAAGGTCTGAAAGCTCTGAGAAAATTCTATGGAAAAAATCAGGGTCATCATTATTGGGGGCATATAGATTAAGAATTGTGAAACATTTATTATAGATTACTACTTTGATAATAATATATCTACCCTCTGGGTCTATGACGGAGTTGATTATGTTAACGGGTAACCTTTTGTTGAGAAGAACCGAGACTCCTCTTTGTCTGGAATTAAAACATGAATTATATATCTTGTTAAAATTTGAATCTGTCAGGGATTTTTCTTCTGATTTAAGTAAGTGAGTTTCTTGAAAGAAGACAATGTCTGCATTTAATCTTGATACATAGTCAAATATCTTAATCTTTTTAGCCTGTGAGCGAATGCCACGCACATTCCAAGAAGTTACTGTAAACTGATACATAGAATGAGGTGAGTGTTAGTCCATACAGGTGTGAGCATAAGTGAGAATCTGTGAGCATTTGTGCACTGTGTTGTAAAAAGCTTGGATGCAAGGAAAGAAAGAAGAGGAGACATATTTATCATGCGATAGCACCACGGGGTAAAGGACTGGATTGAATAGGTTAGTGAAAAGCACAAACATACAATGACAACAACCAATATCAAAAGAGTAAAAGGAGCAAGGGGTAATTATAGGAGGTATAGGAGGTGGGGGGGGTTGTGGGTGTTGAGTGAGTGTGAAACAAAAAAAAGAGTGAGGGGTTCGAGACGAGTGAGTTGACATGAGGGTAGAGAGTGTCCTGTGAGAGAGTACGTGCCAAAAAGTGTTTACCAAAATCTAAGCCAATATGTAGCATACATACAAACATACATACACATACGTGTCTATATATACCTATCCATGTTTTTATTTTAGTGTTATTATTATCTTTATGTATTTATTTATTTTAATTATTATTATTGTTATATATATATATACATATATTTTTTTTTATTTTTTTTTTTTTTTTTGAGTTATCATTATTTTATATATATTTTCTCTATTTATATATATATATATATATATACACACATACATACATACATATATACATACATACATACATACATACACACATACACATACATATAAACATATATATACATATATACATAGACATATATATACATATATACATACACACATACATACACATACACACATACATACATACACATGCACATATATACACACACACATAAACATATATATATATATATATATATATATATATACACACATACATATACATACACACACATCTACATACACATACATATATAAACACATGCATATACACACATACATACATACATATGTATACATATATACATACACATACACACACACATACATACACACTTTTTTTTTTTTTTTTTTTTTTAAATGTATTTATTGTTTTTATTTGCCCTTTTTTTTTTTTTTTTTAATGTACAGATATATACATACACACATACAACATATATATTTATTTTAATTTTTTTTAAAAATAATGCTACCTTAGCTTCACCATAAGTGGAGAATTATCCTTTCAATGTTAACTCACATAACACCTGTGTTGTGTTTTTTTTTTTAACTTCATTATTATTATTATTTTTAGATTTGTCTTTCTCAGTAGAGCCAGGGGGTGATGTTTAAGTCCCTAAACAGTTGGCCATCTATGTAAAGCTTGTCTACGACCAGTTTGGAATTTTTGCCTTTCTGTCGGTTTTCTTTAAAGATAGGATACAGGGTTTTTCGACGTTCGTTTATTTCCCGAGGGAATTGATCAAATTTTTTATCAAATTATGACGTAATATTTTCCTCATTTAATAGAAATTGGTCATAGATCTAGGAAATTTAAGATGTACATCCTGTTGGTACTAATATCTGTCACTTATTGATTACATATTGTCAGTTTCTTACATATTTAGTATTTTACGTATAATAATTTAACAATAATGTTAAAAATATAGCCGCAAGCGGCGATACACGGCCTTCGCCTTCATCGTGCCACTTTGATGCGCTGCCTCAAGTTCATACAAACATAATATAACAGTGAATTTTATACTATCAATGTGTAACGCAGGTCAAATCTACCTTTTTATTAATTTATAATATATATAGTATTTAACAGGTATTACTTTTTATATAAATATATGTAATTAATTTATGTACTTAATTATTGCCTCATGCATCAACACTTCTTTAAACTAAATAGTCATGTGACCTTGCTCAGCCAATGGTAACATCTGGGCAGCCATTTTACCTGCAACTTCCTAGTCACACCTGTGTGGAGAGGAAGCTTCCCCAGCCCTGAGCAGGTTTGTCTCCAAACATTGTATAAATACCTAAATCTTTCTTTATGTAACAGTCTGTAAACATAACACATTATTAATAACATTTAAAGTGTGCTACTGGTCCATTACTACCATCACATACAGCATTCATACAGGAAGCTGATATCAGCTTTGTTGCTAGCATGCTAAGCTAGCATGCTAACTTAGCATTAGCATAAATGAGCTAAAAGTTGGTTAAACTTTGTACTCATTGTACAGTATGTTATTCTGCCTGTCTGACATGTATTTATATATCAGTGAAATATTGATTGTTAATGTATTGTGAGTGTTGTAGTTATTTAATACTCAATAATTCCTGGTAAAGAGACTGATGGTGGGGGAGACGATGACTACAACTACTGGAAAGTAACAAAATACTCACCCCCCCCCCCCCCCCCCCAACCCCCCTCAGGAAACACAATAACTATGTCAACCTCTGGAGGTCAAAGTTGATAACATCGCCCTGAGGTACACAGCACATACCTGAGGTCAAAGGTCAACCAGCTCTCCTAAAACCATTAACCTGTGGGTCATCAGACCCTTAAAGTAATTAAAAATAATTAAAGCTCTACTGTATTCATCCTTGTCTTTGTAACATAAAATCACCTCCAATAGAAACAGTGTTTTATAATCTAAACAGAAACAATCAAAAAAATAAAACAAACAAACATAAATAAATTCTTTGCTTTTGGATCAGGAACAGACGTTCCCACAATGTATCAACATGATGTTCTCCACAATACGTGACTCCAGAATTGGGATCAATTACATTACATACAAGGCAGGAAATAGAAAAGGTGGGGAAGAATAGATTGTTTTACAGTGAGGGTGAGATGTGAAGTTATAGAATATATTGTGCTTATTATGTTGTGTAATCCAGCCAGTATGGTGACAAGTGTGAAGCTTAGCTATAATGGTGGTGGCTGTGGACAGGGGGAATGAGTGAGTGGTAGTACCTAAAGCAGGTATTTGGGATTAACGTGTCTAAAGTTAAGCCCAGTATGAGTTTTATCCCACATCCCAAGGCGTGCCAGTGCATTGTAGACCAGTATATGTGCAAAAAAAAACCGCTACTGCAAACCCAGGAACTGCCCTGGGCCCGCAGATGCAGCCAGGCCAGCAGAAAGAGCGGAGGCCAGGGAGCCCCAGGCCACCCCCCCTCGGCTGAGCAACCCCCTAGACGCCCCCAAGATCCCAGGCCGAGAAGCAGCCACCGCCCCCTACACACACATCCGAGGAAGACCCCCTACCCCAAGGCCCCCCGCCAGCATCCAGCCCCCCCACCCACCCACACACAAGCACCCAACCCCCCGAGGGAAGGGCCCAGAGAGCCCCCCGCCTGAGACCCCAGCAGAGGAGCCAAGGCCCCCACCCAGCGCCGGTGGGCCCAGAGCCAGCAGGGTCCGGACCCCAGGCCAGAAGGACCCGGAACAGAAGCAGCACCGAGAGCAGCGCCCCCAGGGACGACAACCACGCCCATAGTCGCCGAGGGCACCAAGGGGATGCTGCAAGCCGCCCCGCTGGTCCCCAGGCGCACCGACCAGGCACCCCAGAGCGCGCCAGATAGCCTTTCCTTGATGCCGCCTGCGCAATGTGCCCCAGACCTCAACCCCCGGAACAGCTAGAGCCACCCCCCAGCAAAGAGCACCACCCTGGAGCGCCAAGCAACCCCGCCCCAACCCTGGCGCAGATGCCGGCACCCCCCAGCGCGCCCACCCTCCACACCGGGGCGGCATCACACGCCGCGAGGCACGCCCCCAAGGCTACCAGGAGACGAGACAAGCGCCAAGCCCCACCCGTAGGGAAGGGGCACCTCCACGCCCCACCAGGCCGGCACCGCCCGGAGAGACCCCGCAAAGGGAGCCCCCAGCAACACTCCTCCACGCCCCCCAGAAACCCACCGCCCCGCCACGCCTGACCGCACCCCCCGATCCCCACACGGTAGCCCAGCCATCAACAGAGGGGCCGGGCCCCCACCCGACAGGCCCAGATGTGTGAATTTACCCACCACCCTGTTATGATGCCTCTCCATTCCCCAATGGAGAGGCACTTCCCTATCCCCTGAGTGAATGTATGTGTTTAGTGAATGTATGAAGTGCTTTTAAAAAAGGGTGGATGGAGGGGAGCGGTGCTCCCCATCCAGCCTATGTGTATTTATGTGTACGTGGTGCAATAGCTCCGGAGGGTGGAAGTGGTGGTGTGTTGAGGTGTAATTAAAATTGGAGGGATTAGTAGGGCAGCCAGAGGTGGGAGTGCCGCCCCCGCAACACTACTTAGTAGCGCAGGCGGCGGCCCCCTCCACCCCCAGCCCCACCATCCAGCCCCCCAAGGGTTGGGTATGTGAGTGTGGTGCAACAAGTGGGTGAGCCAGACCAGCTGGGAGTGAGTGATGTGAAGTGTCCATGTAGGAGGCCTGTCTGGTAGGAGCCCGGCCCGTCCGCACGGCGGGCCACCGGAGAGGGCAGACGGCGTAGACGGGCACACGGCACCGCGGGCCCCAGAGACGTGCCGAGCAGCACAACCGGAGACCCCCCGCGGCACCCCCCTGAACCGCGGCGGCCATACGGAGCGCGGCGGGACCCCCCCCCCAGGCGGAGCCAGGCACTAGCCACATCCCCCAGCAGTCCAGGAGGCGACCCCCGCCGCCAGCCGGCCCAGAGCGGCCCGCCCCGCCAAAGCAGGCGGCGACCGCGCAGGAGAGAGGCCAGCTCCCACACCAGGGCCAGCACAGGCCCGCACGACACCACGACATAGCACCCTCCACAGGTGGGCGGCCCCGGCCCCCCCGACGAGAGAGGACGCCACCAACCACCCAAGCAGGGCCACCCCACCAGCCACGGACTGATAGGTAGGCGAACCCATGCTCCCCCAGCCAGGCACCGCAACCCCACATCAATGTCGCCAGCAGAGCCCCCCCCACCCACGGAGACCACCCCCAATCACCCCCGCGCCGACATGAGACACCCCCGACGCCAGCACAGCCCGGAGAACAGTGGGCCCCAGCCACCAGCACCTCGCCGAACCGCAGCCCGTTATCGGGCAGACGGTGGGGGGGGCGCACCCCGAGACGCCGAACCCAGAGACTCACCCCCGGGGCACCCCCGCCCAGATACGGCACCCACGGGGCCCGACGCCCCCAGCCAGCAGACCAACCACCCCGACGCGGATCCACCAGGACAGGAGCCACCGGCCGCGCCCCCACACACACCCACCTTTTGGCTCAGTTTGACCCATGTTTATAATCAGCTGTAAAATACACTAATAAATATTATCTATCATCTAATTAGTTTCTCATCTATTGATTACTTTGTTAGGATTCATAATCAATGAATATATTAGTATTAATATTTATGGTGTGGACGTCTGAGCCTTTTACTGTCACTATAAACATAGATTTATATTATTTTTAGGACGGGCTACTGAACTCCTAGGTTGTGGGGGGGGGCAGCATTCCCACCTCAAGTTGCCCTACCAATCCCTCCAATTGTAATCGTGCCTCAACACACCGCCCCCCGTAGGGTGTGACCACCACTTCCACCCTCTGGAGCTATTGCACCACATACACATGTATACACAAAGGCTGGGTGGGGGGTTGGGGTCGGTGGCGAGGTGCGCTGGGTCCTCAGCTCCTTGGTGCTTTCTCAGGTGTGTGTGGGGGGGCGGCGGCCTCATAAAGTCAAGTATCTGAACTCAATCACCATTATGATTGACACCAACCCTGTGGGACTCATTGGCCAACAACAGGAGTTGGAGTTTTGGGAGAATTTATTAGTGGAGGAACTATACAACATATACACCAAGCATGAGTAACTTTATCACCTATTACACGATGAACTTTAGGCTTTAAAGTAAGGCTGGAACAAAGATTTAAAGTTTTTAGCTTTATTTCACAATGTTTGGCCTCAACATGCAGGAAATAGATGTTAAACTCTGAACGCCACCTGATGTCAGAGCTCCTCCCACTCTGTAAAGTTGGAAATAAAAAAAAGTTTAATAGTCACTATGTTTTCAGTTTACTCACCACTATCCTGGACCACAGTAATAAAGGCTGTAATAGTTGTTTCATTTTGATTTTTAAATAAACGCCTCTTTTTTTATGACTTTATTTTATTTGTTTAATTATTTACGTAATGTTTTAATGCCTAACGTGAATCACTTTGAACGCCTCGTTGCTTAAATGTGCTGCATTATTGATCTATTGTAATCCTGTACAAAAGCTTTAATTCCCCTTTAATTCAGAATTAAATTAATTTTATGTTGCAGCCAAAAAGAAAAGAAGCCAGACCTGGAGTTTGTTTCCTTCTGACAGACGAGAATATGTCACGTTCGTTTTCAATGTGAACCTCAATTCAGAATGACTAATTCCATGTAAACACGAAGCAGAACACTTTAATTCTGAACAACTAATTCCAAGTTAAAAAAAACATTATGTAACCACGGGCAACCATCAGACGTGTAAAACGTACTGATAGATTCTATTCAAGTAGAAGTAAGTCCTACATAAAATACTCCATTACAAGTTAAAAGTAGCTCTAAATAATACTCAAAGTAAAAGTTACTCATTACTTTCACCCCCATGTTTATTGTTGGTTATAAATCTTGGTACGGGTCCCTTACATACAATAAACATCTCATTAGAAACTTCAAAAATACAAATTTCAGTCTCTAAATATTGATACATTTATGAACTCAAAAACTGAGAAAATAACCTTTATTCAACTCTGTTTTGGTTTCGTACATTATGTTTAATCTGATTGGTCAGATATGATGTGATAGATTATGTTTAATCTGATTGGTCAGATATGATGTGATAGATTATGTTTAATCTGATTGGTCAGATATGATGTGATAGATTATGTTTAATCTGATTGGTCAGATATGATGTGATAGATTATGTTTAATCTGATTGGTCAGATATGATGTGATAGATTATGTTTAATCTGATTGGTCAGATATGATGTGATAGCTTATGTTTAATCTGATTGGTCAGATATGATGTGATAGATTACATTGTTTTCTGATCATTTTATTTTTTGTGGTTTCATAAAATAAGAAAAGGACTGGTTTGTGTTCATGGTGACACCGAGCAGTAACATCGCACCTGAGAATCACTATGACAGCCTGCTTCAGTTTCTAAGGACACGAGAAGAAATGTTGGAGAAACCTGAGCATCTCAGAGTGAGTGGAAATCAAAAGAACTGATAGACTCCTCCTCCTCTACATGCTGGATGAGGAAGGATGAGGGATGTGTTGACTGCACATCCAACACAAGGGCAAACTGTTCCTCTAGAAACAGTTTCAAAGCCATAAGTTGCCAGGAAAGCATCTTATTGTGAAGAGGCTGAAGGCATGTAATCAGTGTTTGGGTATTGATGAAAAAGATCTACTTATTCAGAACAAAGAAGAAGCTCCTGGGGTTTAAACTAGCATTGACAAGATGGCGTCGTGAGTAACGCGGCAGACACCGCTCTGCACCCATAAATACGTCCTTATCTTACTCATTTAATGAGTGCACTCGTGCCCTAAAGCCAATAACTTGAACCAAGAATCTCTGTTAATATGCCCAAATGATCAAAAGTACCGCCCAAAGACCGTGATGCTTCAGAGGACTGTACTGCTACCAGCCATCCAGGTATCACCGGTGTCGGTGGAATTGCTAGTGCTAATGCGAGCCCTGAAGGAACTTCTCTCTTGATGACTGAGGCTCTGCTTAAGAGTATTTCTGCGGCGGTTGCAGAGGAGGGGCAGCGCATCCTGCGGTGTGTAAATGAGTCGCTTGGAAAACTTGAGACTAAAGTTGATAACATGATGAAGCGTATTGATGATGCTGCGGCTAGTACGGAGGCACTCGTCGCTCGACTAGCCGAGGCTGAAACGCACATCTCTCAACTGAAGGATGACGTCGCTCCGATAAAAGATCGGCTAAATGCGATGGAGAAATCGACCAAGGAGTTGAAAGACAATATCTGAACTGGAATGTCAGCAAAGATGAAAGAACATCAGGGTACTCAATCTAAAGGAGTCTACTGAAGGGAGCGACACAGTGGCATTTTTTGAGGCATTTATTCCCAAACTCTTACAAATGCCTGTCCAGACTATACCAATCGATCGTGCTCATCGGGGCTTTGGAGTACATGGAAATGATCGCCCGCGTTCTGTGCTCATCAAACTTCAACACTCCAGTGATGTCACAAAGATAATGGTAGCAGTGAAAGGCTGTGGGGTTCTCCAGTATGATGGTCGGCCACTGCGCATTGTTCCTGATGTCCCTCCAGATGTCCGGGCTGCAAGACGTGCCTACAACACGGTCTGTGCTGAACTCATTCGGAGGAACATACGCTTCAGGATGGCTTATCCAGCTACGCTGTTCTTCAAGGCAAATGGAATACAGAAATCCTTTAAGGACCCAGATAAGGCTGAAGCTTTTCTTTCAACCCTCACTTGACTGGTAAAGTAGCCTCTACCTTAATAATCTGATGTGCTTATTGCCCCCACCTAAGCACATGATTGTTTGTTATGCGTAAATGGGGCACAGTTGGTATCCTATATTACGTTACATCCTAAATGAAGAGTTGGTACTGGACATTGTGAGTTTTGGTTGGATGTCCAACTTTGTTTTGATTTACTTCATTGTTTTTTTATTTTATTTTTTCTTCTTCTTCACAGGGTGTTTAAATAAAAAAGAAAATAATGGTCCAATGTTTTCTGTATGTAATGTATTTTTGCATCTGAAAATATAATTTTAATTCTATTATAGAATAATGGGTATTTTAGATATAAATTGTAGTACCGAGTATGAGAAATTTGAGCAGTACCTCTACTTCTACTAATACAAGCTGTGAGTACTACAATCCTGAAGATCTGAAACAAAATAATAATTTATCTTTCTCTCTAATGCATCTAAACATTAGACGTCTTAAAAAACATCATGATGATTTGGTGACACTCCTTGCTAGCACAGGAACAAGTTTTGATATCATCGGTTGCAGTGAAACTTGGATGAGTGAGCAAACTCTTTCAGATATTTACAAAATAGATGGATACTCATTATATTTTATGAATAGGCTGGGCAGAATTGGAGGAGGGGTATGTACAGTATATATGTAAATGCTCATTATGCTGTAAAGGAGCGTTATGATCTGACAGCGAGTGGTGCATGCATGATCATCGGAGTAATATACCGACCACCAAACTCTGATTATGAAACATTTCGAAACCACTTTGATAATTTCCTTCTTAGTATAAACCAGATGAACAAAAAAGCATAATTATGGGAGACTTTAATATAGACATTGCTAAAGAAGATACAAAGGGAACCGATTTTTTAAATACTATCCACTCCTCATCATTCTATCTGACTATTAATAAACATACACGTGTTACAGATAGAAATATAATTGACAATATTATAACAAATATACAAAATACTGACTGTAAATCAGGTGTGATTTATTCTGACATTTCTGATCATTACCCTATTGTGTTTTTTACAAAGTGGATAAAACGAGTATCTGATCCATGTACTAATAGAAAGGTCAATGTTCTTAATAACACAACTCTTGCAAAATTAGTTCAACACCTCAAAAGAAAAAGTTGAGATGAAATATTCAATGCCACAGATCCAAATTATGCTTACAATTTTTTAATTACTCAAATAACTGATGCTATCAACGCAACTATTCCTGAAAGGACAATCAAAAATAAAAACTCATCCATGGATCACCAAAGGAATCCTAAAATCTATCCAGAAGAAAAAACAACTTTATAAACAATATAGGAAGGAACCTGACATTGAAAACAAAAGGTTATTTACACATTACAAGAATAAATGAACTAGCAAAGCCAGTTACTACACTGATCGGTTCAAATCTGCCTCAGGGGATCAGAAGAAATCTTGAATATGATACTTGGTCACAGTAATAAATCCCCAGTCATCCCTGACAACATGGTACCATCCTCATCACATAACCAGACAATATAAGATCCACTTCCTGACTTATTCAGTAGATATTTAGCCTCTGTTGGTAAGAATCTGTCCCAACAATTTGGCCCACCTGGGGGTGTGAATTATAAAACTTTCTTGACAAATAATTATCCCAGTTCCTGCTTCTTTAGACCTACCTGTAAAATGGAAATAAACAACATAATCAAAAAAATGAAATGTTCACACACAGCTGGTGCTGATGGACTTTCTAGTATTATTCTTAAAGCCATAGGGAATGAAATAGCTGAGCCACTTGCTTACATAATTAATTTGTCATTACAGTATGGCAAAGTTCCCAAACAAACGAAGGTAGCAAAGATAATACCAGTATACAAATCAGGTGACAAAAATGATCTTCATAATTATAGACCCATATCAATTCTGCCGGCGTTGTCTAAAGTACTAGAAAGGGTGGTTTATTTACGACTTGTAGACTACCTAGATAAACATAACATACTAGAATCCTCACAATATGGCTTTAGGAAAAAAAGCAGCACAAGTATGGCCATTTTAGATTTGGTAGAGAAAATAAATGATGCTTTTGAGAGGAAAGACTTTGGTATTGGTGTCTTTCTTGACCTCTCTAAAGTATTTGAAACCATAGACTTTCAAATTTTAATCGGTAAACTGTCGCCCTACGGAGTCAGGGGCGTGGCCTTGCAGTGGTTCAGGGACTATGTTTATGGAAGAAGGCAATATGTGAACTTAAATGGAAAAGATTCTGATTTGGAAAATATAGAATTTGGGGTTCCTCAGGGATCCATTCTGGGGCCTCTTTTGTTCATTATTTATATTAACGATTTTGTACATTGTTCCTGTGATATTCATAAAATACTCATTTGTTTATATCCCACAAACACTTGGATCACCTTGAGAAACTTTTAAATGACAGGCTAGTGGAAACAGATATCTGGTTCAAATGTAACAAACTATCACTAAACACCAGTAAAACCTTTTATATTGTCTTTCGTCCAAGCAGTCATAAGTACAGGGATTGTGACATTAATGTAAACATAGACGGTAGAGCTATCCAAAAAGTGGACAAAATAAAATTTCTTGGAATCCATATAGATCAATCCATAAACTTTAAGGAACACATTAATGATCTGGTTAAAAAATTATCCAAAATTGTTGGATTGTTCTTTAAAGTAAGACAAGTGCTCTCATTAGATGCACTCTTATCACTGTATAGGACCTTGTTTGAGCCTCATCTAAAGTATTGTAATATTATATGGAACAATAATGACCCTTCTTATACTAACAAACTCTTAATATATCAAAAGAAAGCCATACAAACTATTTTTTGGTCTACATGAAATTCTCATACAAATGCACTCTTCCATAGACATGGCTTATAAAGCTTCCAGAAATCAACTTTTATCACAATGCATGTACAATGTATAATGTTGTCAACAGGTTAAATATCATATTATGTAAACTCATTCCATTATACTCATCTTCTCACCCACATGAACCAGACATAAGCTGTTACTAAAAGGGAAATATAGGAATCTATCAAGTTCTAAATTCAGTAGATGTAATAATGGTCCAAAATTATGGAATGAGTTGGATACAAAGTTAAAACAATCTACGTCATTATCTACATTCAAAAAGAAACTAAAGCATCAACTACTGATGAGATATACTGTACATCTGATATGTAAAGCGCTTTGTGAGGCTACTTCAGTGTGGTCCATTTACATCCTGTGGCTGAGGGTTCACTTCTTTCTCTTGTTTCATGATAAATATATATATATATATATATATATATATACGTACAGTATATAGTTAAGGTGCAGAGGTACTGTAGTTATCCATATTGTTTGCTTTGAGGGAACTGTTCTTAAACACCCGAAAAATTAAAGAGATGTTTTATTATTTAAGTTGAACGGCTCACAGGTGAAAGGTGGTGGGATGGACCCCCGACTTATAAGCTGTTGCTTTTTGGGTCCTTTTTCACAATTGTACTTGACTAACATGATGTAACACAATGCAATGTATGGAATTGTGAAATAAAATGAAATGAAACTGGAATAGAAACACATTTAGAGAAGAACAAGACGAAGACTTCAACTAGAATCACCACATTCACTAACATAGTGACCATATGTCTAGATTTACTCAGACACGCCCTCTTTCTCTGAGAACAGGTTCATTTAAATGACCATAACTCTGCTAATATTTGCTCTATTTCTGAACGTTAATGAACTCATGAGGTAATTTTACTCACACGTGATGAATCATTAAAGATGTCGCTTTGTTTTGATGAAATCGTCACACGTAGCAAAGAGAAGAGAACGACTGAAAGAGACCTGATGGAAAAATGAGAAAACCTTCCTGGATGATAAAACCTCTCTGGAGAAACGTATCCTATAGGAAGTTAAGGTCACAGTTATAAGTGTATATTTAATGATTATTTCATGTTCTGTAAGCCTTTAGTTTTTAATAGTTTAGTTTCTAGGAGGAGGTGTTTCTGATTGTTTCAATTAAAAATACTTTTTAAAAAGGTTTATATGAGACTTTCAAGGACAGATTGTAATAATCATAATAAAGGTGATTGACTTCATTCACCGCTGATTGTTTTTAAAAGTTTTTGTTATAAAGAGAGAAAGTGATTGACTTTTTTTATCTACTCAGCACTGAACTCACTCGTCCATAACCCTGTACCTGAACCAAACGTCCTGTACGGAAACGGTTCAATACAAAGACATGTATTGTTACACCCTTAATTAAGAATGTGTGTGGTTTTCTCTTAGTTTTGATTGGAGCCACCACATCTATGACATCACAGACTTTTGTATTAAACTCATCCAGAAGATCATCAACTGTCTCAGCACTCAATGTTGGTGTCATTGCTATGGTTTCCATAAACTGTGCACTTGTTATCATTTATGTACCTTTTCTTTAAACACACATAACTAGGGGGAACAGATGTTACAGTCTCTAGGTCAAAAAAGACACAGAAATGATCAGATAGAGCTAAGTCTCTTACATCAACAGCAGAGATATCAACACCTTTAGAGATAACCAGATCCAAAGTGTGACCTTGAGTGTGTGTCGGACCAGTCACATGTTGTGTTAGACCAAAAGTATCCATTAAAGCATACAGTTCTTTGGCAGTATTGTCCGTGTTATTGTCTACATGAATATTTAAGTCACCTGTTATTATTAAAAACCCTATCGGGCCACTGATGAACACTTTAGGCTGTAAACAGCTCACAGTTTTTAGCAGATGGGTGAAATCCTGCTTTAACACCTCAGACTCCTCCTTGACTAAATCATTTAACCCAAAATGAATCACAACATTTTTCAAACGTGGGTAATCTGCAACAATATGCAAGATTTTGTCAGCCAGGTCTGATACTGTGTCATTAGGTAAACAGATCACTTTCACGTTGCTGCTAAACATCTTCTGAGCATCTTTAACAGAAACGTCTCCCACTATCAGTGTGTGAGGTTGTTGCTTTGGCCTACCATGTCACTTTTGTTTTCCTGAAGCACTTTCAGTCTTCACAGTTCCAGAAGGTTGTGTGTTGACCTCATTAGAGCAGATCCTAGGTCATTCAGCAGTGGGACGAATCGATTACCCAGTTCTACATGAAACTGGGTTTGTGACTTGGTGATACTCCTGCCTTTAGCAGATGTCCACTTTTGTGCCTGGGCAGACAAAGGAGTTGATGTTGAGGCTACAGTCTGAGAAGGGAGTGCAGGCCAGTCCGTCTCATTATTGATATCAGGGCGCTTTGCTCGGCCCGTTAGCCTTTGAAGTGGATATGACTTTTTCTTAGGCTTAGCTCCCAGAGTATTCCAGGGAGGACTCACACCTGTTGGCTTATCAACGGGAACAGGATCCTCCCTAGGCCTGATAGCTTTGTTAGCACGGGCTGGTAGCGAGTTAGCTTTATCCACTCCGCTGTTTATTATCATATCCACAGTGTCCATTAACCTCAATGTTTACTTGTATTCCTCACACTGTAGTCTACAGTTCAGTAATCTTTTGGAGAAGACTGCTGTATTCTGTTGTGGAAAGAGCCATTCTTCTGCTAGTTAGTTTGCTACTTGTAGCTAGCTAGCTTGCTACTTAGCGTTCCAGTTGAGCCAGCAAATAAAAAAGCAGTAGATGATTACCTCAGAGCCAGAGTCAGATGGTAAATGATAGAGTTTGATGTTGAGGTATCGTATCATTTCTCAGGAGAAAAAGTTCATGTTTAGTGAATAAATTCCTCTGTGAGCTCCGCTCTGCTCTTTAGCTGCTGTCAGCTCAGCTGCAGGAAGTCAGGTAGAGGTAGAGGTACAGGTGTGTGTGTGTGTGTGTGTGTGTGTGTGTGTGTGTGTGTCTATGTCATTTCCTGTGTTTATACATCTCCAGCCACTACATTGTCTTTTTCTTTGACATGTTTGGTTTCTAGTGGCAGATGTTGCAAAGCTCAACTCCATCAGAGTAACCTACGGTTATTGAACGCAGTGAATGGTTGTGGTCCGTGTAAACCAGTGGATCCACTCCATAGACTTTAAAGATCTAGTGGAGTAGCACATCTGGCTCGGACTTCATTTCTTTGAGAAGAATGTGTTTAACACGTCACTATTTTTGTCCCAGTCCACCTCTGCTCGTGCTTGTGTCCCCACACGTTTCCTAAAAGCTGACGTTACCAGTGATGTTCAGGTTTGTCCTGGAGCAGAAACACTGCAGTGATAAATAACTTCTACTATTTTTCTTTGTCTGCCCTTCGTCACTCACTTCTTTCACTGATGATGGTAGTATGCCATTGGTCATGGTAGAATGTGGGCGTGTCCAAGGCGGGACAGGAAGTGAAATCATCTGCACCAACTTTATCTGGGCTGTGATTTATAAAGAGAAAAGTGCTACAGGCGAGCTACGCACGGTTTGATGAATCAGAAATGGTTTTAGCGTACGTTGACTTTAAGTGCAGAGATCTACACCTGGAGGGGCAGATGTTATTAGTTTATTCTTCTTTGTGCTTCTAAAAGCTACATTACTACTGTAATGTTTAATTAAGTCAAGTTCATTTTATTCATAGAGCACGTTTAAAAACAACAGACATTGACCAACGTGTTGAACATTCTGCAAAGGTTATAAAATGTACAAGTGAAAGAAAATGAGAAGCAGAAATACCAGTTCTTAGTCGTACGCCACATATCAGCAAAGTTTGGGATTATATAAAAAAAACCTGGTGAAATAATCTTTCCACCTCCACAGCAGCTCTGACCCCGCCCTAGCACACAATCATGAGAAATGGGAAACTCCGCCCCCAACAGGAGAAGGATGAAATTAAAGACAGTTCTGTGAAATTTATAGAATTTGTGTGAAATAATCGAACTCATTGAACATTTAACAACACATAATATTTGAAGGATGCATTTGCAAAAACGGAGGAGATAAAAATGAAGTGACGCCCACAGGGAGTGAGTGACGTGCACACGCCTATAATACACTTTTATGTAAGCACAACCAGAGTAATGTATTCTTGCTTTTGTTTTGTCTATTTTTCTGTCTTTTTGAATGTTTACTTTGGGGGCATAAAATTAGACCGTGGGCCGCATGTGGCCCCTGGGCCACCAGTTGCCTATGCCTGGCCTAGACCATGGAACAACCAGGAACATCTGGTCAGCAGACCTCAGTGAAACATTAAAATATCAGAAAGATAAGAGCGTTCTAATCCATGTAATACGTGAAAAACAAACAATGTCTGACGTTCTTCTGTTTTACATGAGCTCATAGTGTCTGTAACGAAGCTTTATTGGCTGTTAAAGTTGTTGATTAAAGAAATGTGGTGAGGTTTGATGAACAGCTGGACTCAGTGGTGAACACAAGTCATTTCTACAGATGTTGGAATAAAAGAGCTTTTATTGTTTTATTGTTGTTTATGAAGTGTTTAGTGGTTTAAGGTGGAACAAAAATGTAAAACTCAGGCTAAATACGGCCGTTAAAACACTGTTTTAGTTTGATTTTGTATAAGTTACGAGACGTCTTGAGTGTTTGTATGGATGAGAGCTTCTTTATTTGAAATATTACACATATCACTCATACTGTCTAGTTTTAGTCAACATCAGAATGTCTTTATTAAAGCTTCTTTCAGCCCGTTTCAGACATGTTCCATAACAATTATTCTACTTATTCTCTCCTTTTCTGCTTCCCAATCGGTTATCATTTCATTTTAGATCCTAAACCTGTGGTTCTCAACCTGTTCAGGCCGTGACGCCCAAAATAAAGGTCCCAGAGAGCGGGGACCCCCCCCCGTAGCTGACATGATGGTCCATTGTTCTATGAATCTGTGATAACCACATTTATTTATTTATTCATCTGAATAATATCCACTGTTATCCAGGAACATTTATTATTATTATTATAGTCATCTTAAAGATGGAAATCATGGTTTTAATCACTAATAAAATGGTTCAAAGTGAATCTGGTAAAAAGTGATTAAAAGGGACAATAATAGGTCAACATATGTGACATTATGTGTAAAAGTGGTAGAAATGGTTTATAAGTGATGAATATGTCTGGAAAGTGGAAAAAATGTGTAGAAAAGACATTAAATATGATGTAAAAGTGTCAGAAATGTGAGAAATGTAGCAAAAATACATTAAAAGGAGCAAAAATATGTCAAAAAGTGATGAAAATATGTTAAAATATGGTGAGTTTGGTGGATTTGTAGAAACATGGTAAAAATACACAAAAATGGGCTCAAATTGTTAAAAAAAATATTCTTAGTTCATTGAAGGAATCTGGTGACCCTCTACCAGTGTCTCATGACCCAAAATGGGGTCCTGACCCCATGGTTGAGAACCCATGCCTTGTAGTAGGCCTGGAGAAAAGGTTTTTGACGTGCTTTTAGGCATTAGCCTAAAATAATATTGTTTCAAGAATCAAACGTATACGTCATAACATCTCACCTGTTTATTGTCTATGTGCCTTTAACCAGGTCCAGTATTTAGTGTTTGTAGACATACTGTATATGAAGGTCATGTGACTTAATGCCAATAAGCAGCGTAGCAGAATGTACTTTATGCTCTAAGAATGTTCATAGAGACGTAGAACATACACAAGGTTCTTTGTTAACACACAGAAACCATGTGACTGAGTTCAGCTTCATCAGTTTATTTCATGATATCCACAGATATTATAAATATTTTACACTGTTCAGTTTATATTTCTCTGGAATGTTCTGGACTAAGTCATGTTTTTATTTTAATACAAAAACATTTGTTTTAGAAAGTTTACTAAAAATCCAGAAAAGCATAAATATATTTTAGTTAAATATAAGTTCGTGTTTTTTAAACAATACAATCATAATATTTATTCATATTACACATTATGTTAGCACTCAGTGATGTAAATAATAAACATTATTTAGTTGTTTAACATCATTTATTGTTTTCATTGATTCAGTCATAAACTAACATACATTTAAACTGGAAAATGTTGCTTCTTCTATTAATTTAGATTCATTAATTTTTAATGGAGTCGAGTCAAAATAACTCTTTATTGGGGAAGTAATCTGTCAAATAATTTGAATGTGAATTTACAAGAAGTGAAATAATTATTTTGTATCATTGGTGTTTGAAAATACAACATATTCTTATATTATTTTTATTTTTATTTCCCAACACAGGAATGTTTTCTATAAATCAGACTTAATTCTGCTTTTTTCAGGTCAACCACACAACGTTACACAACAGCGCCACCCTGTGGTTGTTGAGAGAACACAATATTAATCTGTTGTTTACACACAGCGCCACCTATTGTCACATTAATGTCTCACATTTTAGAAATACCTTTCAGTGTGTGTGTGTGTGTGTGTGTGTGTGTGTGTGTTCTCTGAGCTAATTGTGTAGTTTCACGTTGTTCTAGAGCTCTGTGTTTATTTAGTGACGCGTGAAACTGAAAAAGGTCCAGTTTACGACTTTTCCCTCTTTGAACACAATGAGCTGGTGTGTGTTGTGTTAGCTACAGTTTTAGCGTAGTAGTTTCCAAGGTTTACGCAGAGGTATATGTTAAGGTATTGTTTATTCAGATGAGGTTTTTCAGGAAATTTTATCTCCTGACATGTTTCAACTGTCAACTGCCAGTCTTCCTCAGAGATGATTGCTATATCAGGGGGTTGTAGAGGTTAATGACAAGTGAACATCAAAGACTGTTTATAATAAAAATAAAAACCATTCTAACATCTTAGTACAGTGAGCGTTTAAAGTCTTTATTGATCTATATCTATAGTGTGTGTGTGTGTGTGCAGCTCTATTAATAGATTTCTAGGAACCATCACAGAGCGTTACTGGCTTTATTTAACTCTGTTCTACACTCGCTAATGTGGAGGAATTCAGACACAAATGAGACGTAGCATCAGGTTCGTGTTAGCATAGCACATATGTAGCATTATGAGGCTGAGATGTTGAAAAAAAGCATGTAAATGTGTACACGGGTGTTTTTGAGTATGCTAAATGTATTTTTAAAGGGATCCATGCTGCTAAACATACGGAGCCGACTCAGAATTGGTAATGTGAATATTTTGTCATAACTTTGGTTCTATTTGACATAGAATCATGATGAATTATAGGTTTTCAGGGTCAAGGAATTCAATAATTTATCTTAAAATACTGTAAATTGTGCTCAGAGCAAGATCCAAGATGGCCGACATCTGTGAGTGTAGTTTCAGAGCCATTTTCTCCCTGATACTATATCTACTGTATGTGCTACTGTACACAGGTTAAAGCTAACGAAGCTTCACTTTATCTCACAGTGTTTCTTTATTCTTTCAGAATGAATAACAATAAAATATTTATAATCATCTTCCTAAAACCTTTACACTGTCCACAGGTGAGTCAATACAAAGACTGACACAAAAGTAATTAGAAAAAAACAATTACATGTTTATTTTTAGTTTTAGTAAAAACACATTTATTTTATTGCACAAGCAACACGAGGATCAACTAATAATACTATTTAGTCACATGATTAGAGTCATTTATTTAAATAAATATTAGATTGATAGAATATATATTAGCATCTGTAACGTTTAGCTTAGCATAGCTTTCATCAATATCAGACTTCATTTAGCTGTTTTACAGCTGGAGGACACAATGTGATTATGTAACATTAGCATTGATGTAGCATTGTAACACACTTGTTTTATTGATCAGTGGAGAGATTCGTCTAAAACATATCCACAATATACATGTTTTAAAATGTGTATTAATCATTAATTATCGTGTGTAATTGTGCTGATCAATTGTGTAAAGTGTGTTTGTAGATCAGTCAGCGTGTGAATTTATTTATTATAGAGACAAACATAACAAAGATTCACACACACACATGTAAAGCTCCTCCCCTTCACTAGGGGGCAGTATTGAAGTCTTTGATGAAGATTAATTACATTTTACCAAAACAAGCTACAAAAATATCTAATATCGTCACTGGTATTCACAAAAAATACTCTTTTCCCCTTAATTTGTATAGATTGTTTTTAGTAACGTACAGTAGACTAATTAAACTATCCAAACATCAAAGGTTCTGGTAATCACACTACAACACTTGGTTTGGCAAAAAACAAACAAAAAAAAACAGCTATTTAATCAATTTAACCATTCTGGTTTCAATAATAAATTAACAGTGAAACCATTTATTTCCTCTTATTTGATGGTACTGTCAGTTTAATTATATACACTATCAATCATTTGGCCAAACTGGTGCACTGCAGTTTTAATCTGTTATATAAATGGTAGCGTCACATACATCATGAGAAGTGTCATTAAAAACATTTTTACTTAAAATTTGATAAAACCAAGTGTTATACAATGATCATCAATAGACCATTGAAGGCTGCAGTGACTGTGCTGACACTGCAGTAAATACCAGTGACATTATTTATTAGTTAGATATTATTGTTACTTGTATAATAAATAGATTCGCCATCAGAGACTTCTGTACTGCCCCCTAGTGGAGGGGAGGGGCCACAGCTCTGTGTGTGTGTGAATCTGAGACAAACTGAGTTACGTTTGTAGATCGGCCAGTGTGTGAATTTATTTTATAGACAAACACACATTACACAATTCACAACAACAATTATAGATTTATAAATGATGATGAAGAGTTCTCCTCAGCCCAGCATCTTCTCTGGGTCTCTGATCAGGGTCTTCAGGAGGTTCTTCTGGAAGTTTTCCTCAAGAAGTTCAGGAACCAGGAAGTCAGTCAGGAGATCAAACAGACAGTAGACCAGGTGTCTGAGGATTAAACACAATAACTTATTCACTATTCACTTATTCACTATTACTGTTACTATTACTGTCATTATTACTATCACCGATACTATAACTGTTACTATTACTGTCCCTGTTACTATCACTATTACTGTTACTATTACTATCACTGTCACTATTACTGTTCCTATGACTATTACTATTACTATCACTACTACTGTTCCTATTACTATTACTATCACTATTACTGTTACTATCACTATTACTGTTACTATTACTATCACTGTCACTATTACTATCACTATTACTGTTCCTATGACTATTACTATTACTATCACTACTACTGTTCCTATTACTATTACTATCACTATTACTGTTCCTATCACTATTACTGTCATTATTACTGTTACTATTACTGTCCCTGTCACTATTACTATTACTGTTACTATTACGATCACTACTACTGTTCCTATTACTATCACTATTACTGTTATCGTTACTGTCACTATTACTATTACTGTTACTATTACTATCACTACTACTGTTCCTATTACTATTACTATCACTATTACTGTTCCTATCACTATTACTGTCATTATTACTGTTACTATTACTGTCCCTGTCCCTGTTACTGTCACTATTACTATTACTGTTACTATTACGATCACTATTACTGTTCCTATCACTATTACTGTCATTATTACTGTCCCTGTCCCTGTCACTATTACTATTACTGTTACTATTACGATCACTATTACTGTTCCTATCACTATTACTGTCATTATTACTGTTACTATTACTGTCCCTGTCACTATTACTATTACTGTTACTATTACGATCACTACTACTGTTCCTATTACTATCACTATTACTGTTCCTATCACTATTACTGTCATTATTACTGTTACTATTACTGTCCCTGTCCCTGTCACTATTACTATTACTGTTACGATCACTACTACTGTTCCTATTACTATCACTATTACTGTTATCGTTACTGTCACTATTACTATTACTGTTACTATTACTATCACTACTACTGTTCCTATTACTATTACTATCACTATTACTGTTCCTATCACTATTACTGTCATTATTACTGTTACTATTACTGTCCCTGTCCCTGTTACTGTCACTATTACTATTACTGTTACTATTACGATCACTATTACTGTTCCTATCACTATTACTGTCATTATTACTGTCCCTGTCCCTGTCACTATTACTATTACTATTACGATCACTATTACTGTTCCTATCACTATTACTGTCATTATTACTGTTACTATTACTGTCCCTGTCACTATTACTATTACTGTTACTATTACGATCACTACTACTGTTCCTATTACTATCACTATTACTGTTCCTATCACTATTACTGTCATTATTACTGTTACTATTACTGTCCCTGTCCCTGTCACTATTACTATTACTGTTACGATCACTACTACTGTTCCTATTACTATCACTATTACTGTTATCGTTACTGTCACTATTACTATTACTGTTACTATTACTATCACTACTACTGTTCCTATTACTATTACTATCACTATTACTGTTCCTATCACTATTACTGTCATTATTACTGTTACTATTACTGTCCCTGTCCCTGTTACTGTCACTATTACTATTACTGTTACTATTACGATCACTATTACTGTTCCTATCACTATTACTGTCATTATTACTGTCCCTGTCCCTGTCACTATTACTGTTACTATTACGATCACTATTACTGTTCCTATCACTATTACTGTCATTATTACTGTTACTATTACTGTCCCTGTCACTATTACTATTACTGTTACTATTACGATCACTACTACTGTTCCTATTACTATTACTATCACTATTACTGTTCCTATCACTATTACTGTCATTATTACTGTTACTATTACTGTCCCTGTCCCTGTCACTATTACTGTTACGATCACTACTACTGTTCCTATTACTATCACTATTACTGTTATCGTTACTGTCACTATTACTATTACTGTTACTATTACTATCACTACTACTGTTCCTATTACTATTACTATCACTATTACCGTTCCTATCACTATTACTGTCATTATTACTGTTACTATTACATCACTGTTACCGTTCCAATTACTATCACTATTACTGTGCCTGTTACTGTCACTATTACTATTACTGTTACTATTACTATCACTGTTACTATTACTGTCACTATCACTGTTACTATTACTGTCACTATCACTGTTACTATTACTGTCACTATCACTGTTACTATTACTGTCACTATCACTGTTACTGTCACTATTACTATCACTACGACTGTTCCTATTACTATTACTGTTACTATTACTATCACTATTACTGTTATCATTAATGTTACTATTACCATCACTACTACTGTTATCGTTACTGTCACTATTACTATTACTGTTACTATTACTATCACTGTTACTATTACTGTCACTATCACTGTTACTATTACTGTCACTATCACTGTTACTATTACTGTCACTATCACTGTTACTATTACTGTCACTATCACTGTTACTATTACTGTCACTATCACTGTTACTGTCACTATTACTATCACTACGACTGTTCCTATTACTATTACTGTTACTATTACTATCACTATTACTGTTATCATTAATGTTACTATTACCATCACTACTACTGTTATCGTTACTGTCACTATTACTATTACTACTACGTTCCTATTACTATTACTGTTACTATTACTATCACTGTTACTGTTATCATTAATGTTACTATTACCATCACTACTACTGTTATCGTTACTGTCACTATTACTATTACTATCACTACTACGTTCCTATTACTATTACTGTTACTGTTTTTGTTGTTGTTTTAAGTATTTATCTTTCATTTTGTAAACAGTGTGTGTGTTTGGAGCTATTCTATAATGTGTTGTTTGTTTTTCTAAGTGATTGTTGCATCTGTCGTTGTTGTTATTTTATGTTTTATGAGTCATTTTGTGTACTTTGTGCATTTTGCTGCCGATTTGTGTGTTGAGGGAGTTATTTTGTGTATTATGTTGGGATTCATATTCATAAATTTTTGTGGATTGGGTTTGGGGGCCGCCAAAAAAATTGACTGAGGGCCCCATGTGGCCCCCAGGCTGCCAGTTGCCTATGTCTGATGTAAACTGTCAGATGTGTATAACAGTGGACTAAAGATGTCTGACATCATCAACTTATCATTTCTGTTCATTTCTATTCTTTGTTGTTCTTTTATTGTAATTTACTGATGTTTATGTTTGTGTGTGTGTGTGTGTGTGTGTGTGTGTGTGTGTGTGTGTGTGTGTGTGTGTGTGTGTGTGTGTGTGTGTGTGTGTGTGTGTGTGTGTGTGTGTGTGCGTGTGTGTGTGTGTGTGTGTGTGTGTGTGTGTGTGTGTGTGTGTGTGTGTGTACCTGTTGATCACAGGGTCCTGGAAGGAGTCCAGTGCCGTCTGCCAGCTGACTTTATATTTCTCTGATCCCAACACGTCTGAAGCCACACCTGGAGATACAGAGCCATGTGAGCACGTCCACATGTGGTCATTGGACTGAGGGGGGTAAAGGCAGAGGTCTGTTTTCTATTTACTGTTTTGTACGGAAATGCATTTTAAACATTTTTAGATTATTTATATTAGAATGAAAAGGTTGTTAATTACAGTTTATCACTAAACACAATGATTCATGCTGCATCAGGACCACAGCAAACACCCCTTTAAAACAGTGAGAATGGTACGACCCACATGTGATGTGGATGTGATGAGGAGCAGGAGATAGACAGCAGCAGGAAACCATGTCTTTGTTCAAGAAAGGAAAACCAGGAAATAAAGGAGAGGGACAGAAGGTGGAATAAAGGAAATGACTCAGTTCTTCAACTGTAAAACACGCACATGTTGTTAGGCTGCAGAGCCCCTGCAGAGCCCCTCCCCCCACTAGCAGTTGTAGTTAACGGGCAGCTGGAGGTGTGTGTGTCTCTCTTTCTTTCTCTCTCTGCTTCTCAAGTTTTTAACTCTGAGAATCAGTTTACTACTTCTTTGAATATTTATTCTTGTTAATGTTGATATAATTTAGAACAGAAACTTGAACAGTTTGTTGCTTAATGCACATCTGACATCACGTTATTTTCCTCTGTTAGTTTATGTTCTGGGTTGTGTTGGAATGGACTATAAACCTTTATCACACTTCCGTATTTTAAACCGGAAGTGGTGTGCAACAACTTCCTGTGGCTATAGCTTTAGCGTTAGTGACAAAGTCTTGGCCTGGTCGCTCTTGTTCTGTTCCCGGTCGCTCTTGTTCTGTTATCAGACGCCTTAAAAGTGGAGCTGTTTCATCTCTTTTTCCCTGGAATAATTTTATGGCACCACCGTAGAGAGAGTCTGCCTTCGAGAGAGCTCAGAAACAGCAGCTTGACCTCTCATAGCAAGCTAGCTATGCTAAAGCTATGCTAAAGCTATGCTAAAGCTGCTACTGCACATCCACCCACAGGTAAATAAGAATGATCAGAATGTTAGAATATAGTTTAAAAGTCTGTAACATGCCTCTCTTTAAACATTCTGAATATTTTATCAGACTAAATTAGTTTTCTTTATGACGATGTTTATACTTCACATGTTGTAGATAGCGGTTAGCTCATGAAGCTACTTCTTTTCTTATATTGATAGCTGTGGATATATTCTTCATGGAAGAACTTATAACCCTGATCAGGTTTATTAGTTCAGGTAATCACTGATTGTTTCTGCATCAGAAAATGAAAAAACTGGCAAGTTGAGCAACGCTGTAGAAAAATTAGAGCTATTTTCCCTTCGACCCACAATAACAGGAAGTGACTCTGCACCAGGAGGCACTCCTTCTGGTTGTCGTGAAAAAGGTCTATTATTCATAGTTTCTTTCTGTGTTTAATATGATAAATGTATATATTTATACTCAATAATCCTGTTAATAACATATATCTTCAGTCAGACCAACTTTTGTCAAAACTATTTTCAGGACAAGGACGAACAGTTGTTTCATTATATTTCATGACATTTCTCATTCTATTTTTTACTTGTTCTTGTTCTACATCCCGTTTTTATTATTTGTTAAATATTACTTTGTTCATTTCAATAAATGTTCCTTTCTTTAAATTGAGACTTGTACCATTTGTTATCATCATTGTGTAATTTTTATGATGTAAATTCAGGAAGTAAAAGTAGAATCGGTTCCAAATATCAGCTCAAGAAAATCAGCAGTCTGTATCGGTCATCGCTAAGGCTGATGGGAAAAACGGTATCACCCTAAAAAACCCATCAGTCCATCCCTAGTTAATACACTTGTGATAGATTAAAAAATACAAACGATGGCTGTGGAGTCATTAGGTTATTGTAAAGAAAAAACAAAGCTTATATAATAATGCAAGAATACTAGTAAAGTTTCTGGATGAAAAAAATAGTGTACATAACGTACAGTAGGGGTTTGTACCCAGGGACCAAAATGTGGTGCTACGCCCCTGCACGTGTGTGCGTATGTGTGTACGTGTGTGTGCGTATGTGTGTGTATGGGGAGTGGATCCATTCTAAATTCATGCGCACCAGTCCAATGAATGTGTAAACGAATGGGTCTGCACGTCTGATCTACATTTCCCATAGACTTAGAATGGGTAGACGGGCACAATGCACAAGTCGCGTCTGCATGTGTTTAATGTATATGCACATTAAGCGTATGCACACATACGCCACACCTAACAAACATAAATATATCAGTCACACGTAGACACAGGTGTGGCGTGAGTGAAGCTATAGTGATCAGGTGACCTTCACTATGTAGCACCTGTTGTAGCACAGTGTTTACATGTGACATGTAAACACTGTGTGTGTGTGTATAATAGACCACCATTTAGTCTGGTTACAGTCTGTGTCACTACACCCGTCCATAGAGTGGTAGTGACTGTAGTGTTACACTCTGAGTCAGATCATTGCTGTGATTGGACAGAATACAACACACACACACTTACTGATGTGTACACGCCTGCACGCGTAAGCGCTTAATATTTGTGTGTGTTTAAAGGGGACAAATCATGGTTTTAAATCCTTCCTTTTTACATATAAATCATACAGTTATGGTCTATATAAAGCTGAACTGCAATGCTTGGGTCTGAATTCCTCATTATTATAGCTCCACCCCTTTTCTGATGTGCTTCTGAGAGCAACTCGTTTTGGTGCTGTCTCTTTAAATGCAAATGAGACACTCCATACCCCGCCCCCTCTTCAGGTGACACTCGGTTCAACTCCACCCTGCTCGGCCATTTTTGTAATTTGATAGAAGAGATACGGCTATGTAGCGGAGCATAAACCTTTTATTCAGAGGTTATTTACAAAATGTCAACAACGTTAGACTTGTCCATCCAGCCTTACATGTTCCAGCCAGAGTCTGACCCAGTGGAGCGAGATGAAAATGAAGATGATGAACCTGCAGAACCCTAATAAGTGAGCTAACACAAGCACCGAGCTAACGCTAGCACCAAGCTAATGTCACGAAATGCATTTTAATAGTCTTTTCAAAGACAAAAACGTCAAAATGAAATGACTAATGAAAACTTTAGACTTAAATTAAATCACGTAGGCCATATCATCAAGGATCTAAAACGAGCACACAGCGCTAACATATGAAGACGGTGCAACTGCTAATGCTAACAAAACAATGACAGGGACGTCTTATCATCACACTTTTTAGCGTTATTTACAGCTTAGCGAAGTGCTCTGTTCATCGTCTCCAAAGATAGAAGGAATTGAACCCTCAATCAGACAAAGTCTTTCTGTAAATCCTTCTTTATACTGGTGGAGGTTGATGAAGCAGTCATCATTGAAGTGCTTCACACACACAAAAATGACCTTATCCACAGATGTGGTACATTTCTATAAAAAATAAAACTCAACCAGACACTTTGAAAAGGTTCTGATGCTGGGAGACGGTGTAATGAAGCGTGTGGGTTACTACATCCAACAACCCAACATTTTGACTTATCCTTTCGTAACTTCTGCATCCTGGAGCTTGGACTACAAAATAAAAGCCAGAAATAAAAATGGCGGATTGCTCGAAGTGTTGGGCCTGGAGTTGATGAACTAATTTGGCAGTTCTGCTGCAAATACTGTGACGTAATAGTTCAAAAAACGTAATAGAGAATAGAAAAATCGAAACAGATTGAAAAATATGAGCAAAACAGAATATAAAGATATCTACGGAGCACCTGAAGAGATTAATTTTATTTTTTCTGTACTTCTAAGCACTCTAAATATACAACAAAATGTATTTAAGGGCTAAAAAAGTGGATTTAACATGATATGTCCCCTTTAAGTAATGTTTATTTCTATAGAACCTTTCACAGACAGAGGTCACAAAGTGCTTTACATAACCACTCATTCACACACACATTCACACACCAGTGGGACAGAGCTGCCATGCAAGGCGCTAGTCAACCACTGGGAGCAACTTGGGGTTCAGTGTCTTGCCCAAGGACACTTCAACACAGTATAGACTGAGATCGATCCCACAAACTTTCTACCAGAGGACGACCTAACTACCACCTGAGCCACGGTCTACATGTTACGTAGACGGTGCTACATAGTGAAGGTGTGTGTGCGTGTACCTGGTAATAGTCCCATCAGACAGTGTAACGCCTGCTGTTTGCTGATGTCTTTCTGCTGTTGACTGCGTTCCTCTACATCCTGAGTGGGCAGAGCCCCACCAGGCCACACCGCCTCCTGGATCACCTGCAGGTAGATCACCCAGTACCTGGGAGAGGTCAGGTTGGCCACGCCCACAGCCAGCCACCTGGAACACATCAACAAAACACAAGCGTTAAAGGAAGGTTCATTATATGTTCATATTTCCAGAGCGTGTGAGTCTAGAACCAATGTATATCTGTGACTAATCATTAGTGATGTGAACAGTCTATGTTCATAGCTCTAAGCTGATCACATTACAGGGAGCTGAGACATATGCTAAGTAGTTTACTGAAGACCCAAACATGTTCCAGACCCAAACACACATTATTTAAAGGAGGGCCAACATTCATCATGTCATATCTGCTCTAACATGTTTGGATTTCGTTGTATAAGACATGATTGGAAAGCTTTCACATTCTCCCACAGAGACACTCACTGCTGGTTATGTTGTGGTCAGTCACGTGTTGAAAACATTAAAAAGTCAAACTCTTTAATAATAGATCAGACAGACTTAGTGGTTGAACTCATAAAAGAAAAGATCAAACAATTCCATACATTAAAAATAGTCACAGTTAATGAAAAAGAGGGAAAAAGAAGAATAAGTCAGATGTTATCCCTGTGAGAATATTTTTAAAAATATAGCTATATATCTATATATTATATTATAGTATATTATAGTCATCTTGAATATGGAAATTCTTGTTTTAATCACAAATAAAAAGGGTTCAAAGTGACAAAGGAACATTTAGTTTTAACTGGAAAATAATGCACGACAAATGGTGAATGTGGTTAAATTGACAAAAACAATCATGAAATCTGGTGAAAAGAGGTTAAAAGTGACAATAATGTGTCAACATATGTGACATTAGGTGTAAAAGTGGTAGAAATGGTTTATAAGTGATGAACATGTCTGGATAGTGTTAAAAATGTGCAGAAAAGTCATTAAAATGTGATGTAGAAGTGTCAGAAATGGGAGAAATGTAGCAAAAATAGATTAAAAGGAGCAAAAATATGGCAAAAAAGTGATGAAAATAGATTAAAATATGGTGAGTTTGGTGGAGTTGTAGAAAAATTATAAAAATAAACAAAAATTGGCTCAAATTGTTGAGAAAATATTCTTAGTTTCTTGAAGATTGAGAACTCCGGCTCTAATGAAGTAATTTTACATCCTTTGAAGAATCTGATTGAACAATAATCTCCTTAACGTGTGTCATGCTGTGACCTTTGACCTCATGAATCATTCAGTCAGTCACATTTACTCGTGTCCAATCTGTGACCATGATGAGCTAAAGTCATCCTAATCCTTCACACATAACTGCTTCAGCTAGGTCATGTGATCATTAACCTCCATGGAGCATCTCAAGCGTTTCCCATAATGTGAGTTTCTAAGCAGAACGGCCGTAGACATTATTTAAAGCTACATATAACAGCTGTATGTAGCGTTAGCACCAACACTGAACTAATGTGATGATATGAAACCATCACAAGGACTCACTGACAATATGTGATATCATACAGATGTTGTTCACTCTGTTTAGCTTTATGATCAAACACGTACACACATCCTTTTGTTTTTTAGTCTCTAAGAGCAGACAAAACAACATAGAGACAACATGTAAACTACTTTACATTTAAATCTGAAGTATTAGACGTGTTACTGATTCAGAAAAACAACACACACACACACGCACACACACGCACGCACGCACGCACACAGATAAATAGATAGATAATAATAAAAGAAAGTCAGTATTCATAGATCTGCAAGCACAGAATTCCCAGAATCTTCATCGTTTTGTAGCTACAGTGAAGAAAAGGTCCACTGTTGGAGCAATCATTAGAAAATGGAAAAAGCTAAACATGACGGACAATCTCAATCGGAGTGGAGCCCCATGCAAGATATCACCTCGTGGGGTCTCAATGATGCTAAGAAAGGTGAGGAATCAGCCCAGGACTACACGGCAGGACATGGTCAATGACCTGAAAAGAGCTGGGACCACTGTTTCCATGGTCACTGTTGGTAATACACTAAGACGTCATGGTTTGAAATCATGCATGGCACGGAAGGTTCCCCTGCTTAAACCAGCACATGTTAAGGCCCGTCTTAAGTTTGCCAATGACCATTTGGATGATCCAGAGGAGTCATGGGAGAAAGTTTTGTGGTCAGATGAGACCAAGATTGACCTTTTTGGTCATAATTCCACTTTGCGTGTTTGGAGGAAGAAGAATGATGCGTACCATCCCAAGAACACCATCCCTACTGTGAAGCATGGGGGTGGTAGCATCATGCTTTGGGGGTGTTTTTCTGCTCATGGGACAGGACGACTGTACTGTATTAAGGAGAGGATGACTGCAGCCATGTATTGTGAGATATTGGCCAAAAACCTCCTTCCCTCAGTCAGATCATTGAAGATGAGTCATGGCTGGATCTTCCAACATGACAATGACCCAAAGCACACAGCCAGGAAAACCAAGGAGTGGCTTCGTAAGAAGCATATCAAGGTTCTGGAGTGGCCTAGCCAGTCTCCAGACCTAAATCCAATTGAAAATCTTTGGAGGGAGCTGAAAGTCCGTGTTACTCAGCGACAGCCCAGAAAGCTGACTGATCTAGAGAAGATCTGTGTGGAGGAGTGGGCCAAAATCCCTCCTGCAGTCTGTGCAAACCTGGTGAAGAACTACAGGAAACGTTTGACCTCTGTAATTGCAAACAAAGGCTACTCTACCAAATATTAACGTTGGTGTTCAAATACTTATTTTCAGCTGTATCACACGAATACATGGTTAAAAAATCATAGATTGTGATTTCTGGATTTTTCTTTTTAGGTTATCTCTCATACAGTGGACATGCACCTTCCATGAAAATTCCAGACCCCTCCATGATTTCTAAGTGGGAGAACTTGCAAAATAGCAGGGTGTTCAAATACTTATTTTCTTCACTGTATATAAGAAATAGAAACATCTATCTGACATTTCTGCACAGCAGTAGAAAACATGTTTAAGGTTATTATTATTATTATTATTTTAAATAAGGTTGTTTATTTAGATTATATCAATGTTCAAACCATGATTTGTAGCTGTGACAAAAAACAGATTTTCTTCATTGGTAAATATCAACAGAGCGAGAGGAACGTTTCATTTAAATTCAGTTTCTCACTCTGTCATTACTTCTAAATACATTCATAAACTGTTTACTGTATATGATTAATATACATGATTGGTGTTATATCACAACCTAGTTCCTCTGCCAATGGGTCATTCTGTAAATGATCCACTCTATTCATGTAAAGTCTAAATATAGTTTATTAGAGATAAATCACTTACTGGAGCCTCTTTTTAACAGTGACCCTTTGATCTGAAGGATTAGCACCTTAAAAATACCTTTAAACAGCACACAGCTGTTATGAACAGACATATTATAATCACCATAGATAGAGCCTGACTCTGTGTTTGTATTAGAGCTTTTTGTTTGACAAGTTTGACTTAAAACCTTATAATGTCCTCATTAGTAATCCATGTCCAACTAAACACACTATTATGAAATATATTCATTTAATTAACTTCTATAAATAGGACTACTTTACAGTTTTAGAGCCTGTGTTCCTACATATTGAAATCATGTGACTGATGATGTCATACGGCCTCACTGCCTGTAAACATCCATTGTTTTCTATTGGAGTGAAACATTCATCCTGATTTATAGATCATTTAGTAGATTTATAGATCATTTAGTAGATTTATAGATCATTTAGTAGATTTATAGATCATTTAGTAGATTTTTGTGACAATGACAACTTGTGCTGCTTTTGGTTGCTGTAAAAAACAGGAAAAGTTAAAGGTGTCGATGTAAACCTCTTGTTTATAGAAAAATGATAAAAACAAAAAAAAATCTATGACCACAGAGGATGACAGTTCTAACTCTGAGGTTTGGTAGAAGACAATAAAGCAGAGAAGAAGAGCTCTCCTCAGGGAACTTTACTGTCCTTTAAACAGTGCGCTGACACGCTCTGGTGGCTGAAGTTAGAGAGTAATCATGGACTGTTGAAGACACACAAACCCTGAGAAATGAAGAACTTTTCATAAAACACATAGCGTGGTTATGCATGTGTTTATGATACAAGGGAGAAACACTTGAGTCAAATGTGTTTCCAAAACACTAGAATAATCTTTAAAATGTCACTACGACAGTAAACAATGATGACATAAAATAAAGTGACATCATCACCACTGATTACTGTTGACTGAATAACCAACGTGAACCATAAATGAGTGATGTAACAGAAGGTAAAGTATGAGCTAAGCCTGTGATGGACTGCAGTGAGATTTATATCAGTGGCCATGTAAGGTGGAAGCTAAAACAAGCAGCACAAAGCTGTTCATAGCTACATCTACGTCTCAGGAGACAGAGGGTGGAGCAGCTCATGTGGCCCCTCCCTAGGGGCCAGGTGAATGTTACAACAGCATGACTGGTTCTATTTGAGGCGTGTGTTACGGTGCTGAGGGAAAGCTTTAATGCACGTGTCAACACTGTTGCTTTCCAGGATAAAGAGAACACCTGCTGATTATCACCTCAATAAAACACTAAATATGTGAAATAAAGGTAAATAAATCAAAGAGCGCAATGCACACAGAGTGGATTCTGTCAAACAGGACCAAAAATCCTGTTAAAGCTGCAGTATGTAAGTTTGTTTTGGCGTCATTTGGTCAAAAAAGCATATTGACCTTTGAGAATATTGTAATCCCAAGTGATCTGAGTGGACAGTGAATCTATTCTCCTTCTCCAACACTGCTGTTTCATAGATAGCATGAAGAAGAGAAGAGCAAAAAATCTGGACTTAAACCATGAAACCAAACCTTCAACCATTTCTGACAGAACAGCAGTTTTTTGCAGCAGACAGATTGTACTTGGGTCAGAGTTAATGAGCAGCAGTGGATCCTGGTTGTCTGTATTTACATGAACAAAGCTTTTCTTCTCTTCTTCATGTCGTCGATGAAACAGCAGAGTTAGAACTGTCGCCCCTGTTGTCACAGATCTTTTCGGGTCACAGATTTTGTTTGTCATCTTTCGGTAAACAAAAGAGGTTTACATCGACTTTTATAACTTTTTTCTAATTTTTAGATCAACCCAAAGCAGCACAAGTTGTTATTTTGACTGAAAAAGCTGATAAATGATCCTGAATGCTTGACTTCCTATAGAACTCAATGGACTGAAAGGGACGATTGGCATCATCAATGACATCATTTCAACATGGCGGCGCACAGGCTCTCAAAATAATGTGTTTTGTTAAACATAGATCTACTAATGAGGACATCTCAAAGGTTTTAGGTCACATTTGTAGCCATCTTCAGCCTGTTCCCTCCCCAGGGGCCTCATTTAAAAACGCTGCGTACATACTAAAAAAAGCGTACGCAACGTTTGGGACTTGTAAAAAAGAACCTGGTGAGATAAAGTTTCCACTTCCACAGCAGCTCTGACCATGCTGTACGCACACAATCATGAGAAATGGGAAACTCCGCCCCCAACAGGAGAAGGATGAAATTAAAGACAGCTCTGTGAAATTGACACATTTGTGTGAAATAATCAAACATTGCTCATTTCACAATACACATCATATATGATCTATATATAAAAGCAAGAAAGTTCTATATGCGCACGCTTGTGTGTGTGTGGAACGAATATCTCCCCGACTCGGTATCTTTTCGACCTGAAACTTTGTCAACAGCTTCCACACAGGTCATGTGTGTGCATCCGCTATTTTGGAGTAATTTGGTGTTAAAAAACATTCATTTTAATTTTAAGATTACGCTCCCTCTCGGTATTGAATACGCTACTTCCGGTTCATGACGTCACTGTGTCGCAGTTTGTTTGGGTTTAAAAAAGAAGGTCTTTCTTAAAAACGTTTTTGTACTGATAAAAGTTATTCAATTTAATATTTCATAGTTATTTAAAATTATTCCCGTGATCCCAAACTTCCCTTAAATCGCGGGTCAGGGACTTCACGGAGTTCACTTCCTCCTCCGTCTCATCACTGTGCCACACTATCGTCAACATTTCACACATGGAGCTCTCTGAATAAATCATTTAAAACCGTCAGTTTTTATTCATTTCGGCCAAGAATTTAAATTTTGTTGCCTTGCTAATATACAGTATATATATATATATATATATATCACTATATTGTATTTTGAGTTCATTTTCAAAATTTCAACTTTAATCTTGTCTTTTTTACTTTAATCTCAACATTATATTTCAATTTTAGTCTTGAAATTTCAACTTTATTCTAAGTTTTTTAGTTATTAGTTACTCAGTTATTCTCAACATTTTGACTTTATTCCTGTCTTTTCGACTTTTTTCTTGATTTGCTAAAAAGTATTTTCTCCATCAAAATTGGCCCTAATCTGCTTCCGTACAAATGCTGAGGCGTCCATCGTCATGGTAACGTCTGATTGACCTGAGAAACACAACCATGGTAGGGGGGGGGGTTAAGTTTTTACGTTTTGGGCTTAGCATCACTGATCATCACCAAAAGAACACCATACCTACAGTGAAGCATGGTGGTGGCAGCATCATGCTTTGGGGCTGTTTTTCTTCAGCTGGAACTGGGACCTTAGTCAGGGTGGAGGAAATTATGAACAGTTCCAAATACCAGACAGTGTTGGTACAAAACCTTCAGACTTCTGTTAGAAATCTGAAGATGAAGAAGAACTTTATCTTTTAACACCACAATGACCCTAAGCACAGCATCAACTAAACAATGGCCACAATCAGATGGAGGTTCTGGAATGGACCAACCAGAGTCCAGACCTGAATCCTACTGAACATCTGTGTGGTGATCTGAAGAGGGCTGTACACAGGAGATGTCCTCACTATCTGTCACATTTAGATCAGTTTAGTAAAGAAGAGTGGGTAAATATGACATCATCAAGATGTTCCACACTGATAGACTCTGACCCACAAACACTGAGTGTTGGAATAAAAACCAAAGGTTTTTTGTACAGGTTATAAGTCACATTAAAGGTGGAAAATTATTAAATTATTTATCTTAGTGTTATTTTTTACATCACGTGTGTAGACTTTATATATCCACTGTATGTATACTATAAATACATTAATTTTTGCTATTCAAACATAGGTTTTCACCTCTGTGCACAAATGCAAGTGAAATATTTACATTATGGAGCCCTGTCCCATAGAGATGGTTTTTATTTTATTTTTTAAAATTAAAAAAAGAAAAGAAATGGTTTTCATGTTGCAGAAATTTGTTAAACTAATTTAGCTACAAAACAAATAGTTGGATGTTGGTTTGATACATTTGTTATTATTATTATTAATATTATTATGATAAATTGGAACATTTTGATATTTTATTATTTACCATGTTTTACAACACATTGGTACTGTTGATAACTGATACTGATTTACGGGTACAGTGATCATCTAAATGTGCTTTACATGTTCTGAGAAGTTACCCAAGCAGCAACACGTAAAACAAGTATTTTAATACAAAATATGCTATAAAACATATTCCAGAAATATGGAAAATGTGTTAAGAATGACACAGTTTGAATGTACTTTATGAATAATATTGAATGAATGTGTGATGTGATTTACACTGTGTGATTGTATAGATAAAAACAAGCTAAAAAAAAAGGTAGATATATCTCGATATTGGCAATATTGTAATTTTCTATATCACCAAAATAGAAAACTTGATATATCTTGAATGTAGACATATTATATATAATAATAATAATAATAATAATAATAATAATAATAATAATAATAATAATAATAATAATAATAATCCAGACCAAGGCCAAACAAAAGCACAAGGTGTGTCTGACTGAGCTGTGGAACATCCCAGAATAGAGACGTGGATATTAACATGAGGACAGGATATTCTGGTAGTGACACCTCGGGGGCTGGGGGGGGGGGGGGGGGGGGGTCTGAGAACATTGTCTGCATTCACTTTACTGGAAAGTTCACGACAGGGACACCATGCATGTGCACACGTCCATTTAATCAGTGAAACCTATAATAGAACATGCTCCTCCAGCACGCTGCAGATATATACAAGTCATGATCCACCAATCAGACGCACCTCTGACATCATCATCAAGGTCATCAAGCAATAGCTTAGCTTTGGGAAACAGCGTTTAGCCCACAATGAGCTAATACTGTCAAGAAAACATCAAAGCAATTCAAAAAGAAGACCAAAATTAACTCGTAGGAATTACTATGCAGAAGTCAAAAAAACATCAAAGGGATCAGCAGACACCTCTGAGGAAGACTGGCAGTTGACAATTGAAACATGTCTAACGCAGTCTAATCATTTAATACTTTTTGAATTTCTGCTACATTTTCAGTTTTTTTTATGTTTTTAAGAAGATTGGCTTGAAATTGAAAACGTCCTCCTGTTTGTCACACCACACCTGTCATACCTCTATTCCCCACCAGGGGGTGGGGGGTTACATTGACCATTAACCCAATCAGTGCCAGCCATTTTAGAGCATTTTGACTGATTTTTAAAGACCCACAGAATATTTTGTATTATGGAATCTGACACCAGATTCAGAAAGATTAAAGACTCTAATTTCATCAGAAGTTTTACACAAATCACCAGTTTTTCTCCCTGACTGTTTTAGTCTAGACCTGAGTCCTAAATGTATCAGTGATTGATCAGTAAATGTGTGTAACGTAGCTGAGGTGTGAACTCATCACCTATTGATCAGGGTTCCAAAGAGCAGTCTGATGGTCCTCTGGATGTTCTCAGTGCACAGGTAGCTGCCCTGGTCCTTCACCAGCAGACACACAATGTTCAGAACCACATCAGCTAGCTCCATCTCACACACTGAGACACCTGGAAGACAGGGATACAATCAATTACACTGGAAGAAATACAATCAATTACACTGGAAGAAATACAATCAATTACACTGGAAGAAATACAATCAATTACACTGGAAGAATTACAATCAATTACACTGGAGGAATTACAATCAATTACACTGGAGGAATTACAATCAATTACACTGGAGGAATTACAATCAATTACACTGGAGGAATTACAATCAATTACACTGGAAGAATTACAATCAATTACACTAAAAGAAATACAATCAATTACACTGGAGGAATTACAATCAATTACACTGGAGGAATTACAATCAATTACACTGGAAGAATTACAATCAATTGCACTGGAAGAAAAGGGTCAATTATAATTGTAATAGCATAATTAATAATTAATTATAATTATGACAATTATAATTACAACTGCAATTGAAAACATATATTGCATTGCTGTTGTAATCATAAGTGAATTGTAATTTAGTTCAAATATTTAACCTTTAATTGTAATTGGCATAGAAATGATATAAAATCTGTCAATTACAATTGAATTAAACACAAACCGTGTGGAACCATGTTACAGTTCTATGTCTCACACATACGTAGTTAATAATTATTAAAATATGTTTCAGATGAACATTTTCCACAACCTGTCACTTCTCTACAGGATTATTTTATCATTACAAAAATAATATAGATCTATGTGTATAGTGACAGAAAACAGGCTCAGACGCTCACGCCATAAATATTAATACTAATATATTCATTGATTAGATTACAGCTGATTATAGACATGGGTCAAACTGTTAGCATTAGAGATGCTAACAGAAAGCTAACAGAAGAGGAAGGTTACGTTTAATAAGGGTTAGTTATTAAAGGCTCAGTAATTGTGATTAATTGTAAATGACTTTCAGGGGAAAATAATAATTCACCATAGTTGTAATTGAGTTGTAATTGAACATGGATAATTGAAGACATAACTGTAATTGAAAAATGTAATTGAGCCCAGCCCTGGTGTTATGTAACAGTGATAAACTTCTGATCAGGAGACAAGAGAAAAACTAAAGCTGTTGCAACACTGCCCCCTAGTGGCTCAAATCACATGGTGTTTATTGTCAGACAGAGGACAGTGATTGGTTGACTCCATTTTGGTTCTCGATTACTCTGAGAGACATTCAGTTTCAGTGGGATTCACAACTTTGTGTGTAACCCCAAAATAAACATCCTCCATTGTTTCAGTGAAAACAGCAGAAATGTGTTGAAATCACTTTGTCAAAAACAGTTCTACAGGACTCCACATCCCACAATGCAATGCACCAAACTTTAAAAACAATGTCAATAAGAGAAAGTTTAGAGTGGAAATGAAAACTAACTTCAGAGCAACAATTCCAACCTTTTACATCTTTTTTTATTTGAGAAAATGATCTATGAGGTCAACACTATGTTTATCTCAGGCAACGCTGTGATTTTAATCACATACTCTGTGATTTTGATCCCCCACGCTGTGATTTTGATCCCCTAGGCTGTGATTTTGATCCCCTAGGCTGGGATTTTGATCCCCCACGCTGTGATTTTAATCCCCTAGGCTGTGATTTTAATCACATACGCTGTGATTTTAATCCCCCACGCTGTGATTTTAATCACATACTCTGTGATTTTGATCCCCTAGGCTGTGATTTTGATCCCCCACGCTGTGATTTTGATCCCCTAGGCTGTGATTTTGATCCCCTAGGCTGTGATTTTGATCCCCTAGGCTGGGATTTTGATCCCCCACGCTGTGATTTTAATCCCCTAGGCTGTGATTTTAATCACATACGCTGTGATTTTAATCCCCCATGCTGTGATTTTAATCCCCCATGCTGTGATTTTAATCACATACTCTGTGATTTTAATCCCCCACGCTGTGATTTTAATCCCCTAGGCTGTGATTTTGATCCCCTAGGCTGTGATTTTAATCCCCTAGGCTGTGATTTTGATCACATACTCTGTGATTTGAATCCCCTAGGCTGTGATTTTAATCACATACGCTGTGATTTTAATCCCCCACGCTGTGATTTTAATCCCCCACGCTGTGATTTTGATCCCCCAGGCTGTGATTTTAATCCCCTAGGCTGTGATTTTAATCCCCTAGGCTGTGATTTTAATCCCCTAGGCTGTGATTTTAATCCCCCACGCTGTGATTTTAATCCCCTAGGCTGTGATTTTAATCCCCTAGGCTGTGATTTTAATCCCCTAGGCTGTGATTTTGATCCCCTAGGCTGTGATTTTGATCCCCTACTCTTTATCTAAACAAACTAATGAAACTGTTCACATTAATCCCACACACCCTCATCATAGCAACGACATGAAGAATATTATCAGAGAGAGAGAGAGAGTGCTGCAGCAGCCTGGGTGAAGTAAAAATTAACCAGTTTTAAATAGAAGGCAACAAACAGCATAAAGTTGCCAAATAAAACAGTTCGTTCAGAAGCAATCGCGTCCGTATTCTGACTCAGAGTCTGGACTCGCTGTAATTTAGTTCATGATAAGGAGAACAGATGAAATGGTGCATCAGTCTGATCCAGTAAAAAATGACCATAAAAAGTTGTAAATGGACTGATATGCAGACGTGGAGCAGTGAGGAGGAGACTTCATCTAGACATTATCAGTTGAAACGCAGAAATCTCTGTGAAACCTAACATGATTCTGGAAGCCTCCTTCTGATTGGCCGAGTCATTTGAAGGCCACTCTCATCAGCCAATAGAGTGCTGCCTATTATTTATTATAATATTTCTATTATTAGAATGCAGCCGATACAGTGATGTGCTTTATAGTCTGAAAACTCTCTAACTACATTCATTATCACCATCACTAATTACACTAATCACTTTTAGCTTTAAAGTAAGGCTTTTTTTAAACTTTAGCTTTACTTTAAAAAATGCAGGAAATAGTATTTCAGAAGGTTAGATATTTTACGTGACACTAAATAATATCCTACGCTGTGAAAGGTTCCTGCTGAGAACGATGCGATGTGTATCTGATAAAGAAAATGATTGAACCTAATTATTAAACATTTTCATTAAAGGAAGAAAAGAATATAAATATAAAGAGTTAAAGAGCACCAGTGTCATAATAATAATATCATCCTACGTTATATCAGTGAGCACGTACCATGTGATTGAGTGTGTGTTCCACTCAGAGTTCCTCCATGTTCTTCACTTCCTGTTTCCTGGTGCATGGGAACCTTCTCCAGCTCAGTAATAGCAGCCTCTAGTTCTGCTAAGGACATGCCCTTAAACACCTGGAGAGAACACACACACACACACACACACACACACACACACACACACACACACACACACACGCAGACACACACACACACAGACACACACACACACACACACACACACACACACACACACACACACACACACACACACACACACACACACACACACACACACAGACACACACAGACAGAGATAATTAACAAGCTGGTGCTGATGGTTGCCATAGCGACCAGTAAATGTCTTACAGAGTTGGTTTGGTCCAATCCAAACACCACTGGGTGTTTGATGTCAGAACCGTTCAGAACCGTAACATGTTTAGTGGGGGGCTTCACACGACACCTGGAAACACAAAAACACCTTCAGTTATTTAAGCTGATTTATAAGGTTCACGTGCACAAAACACGTGCACGTCCAAGGCTTTAAATTAACACCCGACAATTGTGGGTAAAAATGAACTTTGGTGGTAACATTGTAGCGTCATTAGCCTGTTTAGCTGGTGAAGAATGAAACAGATACCACTGCATCTGTTTAAATTGACAGGCTGCAGAAACGATTCAACAAGACATTGTTGCCAGATTGGGCTGTTTTTCACCAAGAAATGTGTGTTTTTGTGTGTTTAGACTTTAAAACATAATGTGTATCTGGCAACACTGCTGGTTGTACTAATCCTACATTTCCCATGAACACTATGTTGTGACATGTCATACAACAATTGCCTACGTGCTAACGTTAGCGTGCTTGTTATGGTTTGGTACCAGAAGACAAACAGAAAGACACAAAACAAACAATAGGATCTGAAATGAAGTTGTAAAATGAGTTGAAAACAAACAAACAAACGTGTAGATATTTATCAGGTGTTAAAAAACCTGAACTGTAAAAAGGAAAGCTGCTGCTGACTCAGGGAAAATAAAGATGAAAAAGGATCTGAAAAGAAGAAGAAATTGAGGAGTTTTCTTAATAAATGGATGTCGGGTCGTGAGTGGCTGATATTTCACCATTTGTCCACCTTTAAAATGTGCACTATACAGTTTGTTTACATTTGAAGAGCATGCATGTTGTAGCGTTCCAGCTGTTTGAGGTTATTTTCCATTTCACGTGTCCAGCCGTTCACGCCCACTTGTCACCGTTCATCCAATGATCACATACTGCCAACCCGTGGACACTATTAAAAACGCCCACAAGCATCCACGTTGGATAACTGCTGAGAGACAGACATGCCAGAAACATCGTGGATCTCTTACCTGCTGCTGAACTGCTAGTTATCCTTCGATTGTCGCCTTGGTAACAGCCAACAATGTTAGCACCGGTAGCATGTCAGCGTTCTCTGTTGCCCTGCGACGAACTTATGATTTTATAATTCCGCAGAGTACCGAGCCATGACTACCGTGGCATTCCCCAACTGAACCCAGACTCTACTGACGGGAAGTACAGTGACTGAAACTTTAGTTAGAGAAGAGTTTTCTTGTGTTTTTTTTTCTTATTGTGTTTTCCGGGTTGTTTATAGGGTGGGATCCGTGGTAAAACCCGGAGTGGAGTTTCCTTTTCATTCGAGTGTGAGCCATAAGGGAACGGATTCACGAAACCGATGGTGGCGTAAAATACGAACTGGAGTTTCATGGAATGGACTGATCATGTAAACTACCTGTGAAATACACAAACTGAATTGAACTTGATTTCTGGTGTATTTTGTGGAAATGTGTATTGATTGTTCATTAAACTATTTCTGTTTTGTACGGGTTATAGTCATTTTGTTTTGAGTGGAATTTATTATTATTTGTCAGACCTGACGCTGACTGGCACCCTTTCCTTTACGACATCCCGTTGCAGTGTTAGTAAAACATGTTTTCCAAATCCTAAATACCTGTTTTAGGTATTACCACTCACTCCTTCCCTCTGTCCACAACCACCACCATTATACTTAAGCTTCACACTGGTCAGCACACACAATAAGCACAATATACACAACTATAACTTCACATCTCACTCTCACTATACAATAATCAACCTTTCCCCACCCTTTACAATTCCTACCCTGACTCCCTCTTCCCTGTTCCCCTCCCTCCCACCCAGGTGTAACACTGCTCTCTCTTTTTATATCCTCCCTTTAATAAATTATTTCTTACCCTTCCTTAGGGAGGGCTGGTGATGGTCACAATAATACAATAAAATAAATTCATTTATTTCATTACTAAAACAAAAATGCATTGCTGTTTTAAAAAGATTAGTGTTGACCTTTGACAGCATGTGCAAAGAGAGAAAGAAAAGTCAAACATGTTTCTCTACAGTACATGTAATTCTTAGCACTGATTACTTCTATTCTTTCTAACGTCAGTGTTCCAGGGATCCAATTTTTATCTGAGTTAAGTTTGTTTATTAAATTATGAGAATATACTTTATAAAAGGTTCACTTCTCTGACACACCCAAAGTTCCATATTACACCTTTTAGGCATTGGTACAACATTGTTTTTAAATTAAATGTTTATATTTTCACAATTTTAATGTATTTCTGCAATCAACTAAAATAAAAACTATTTAAAGAAACATGAACGCTTAAATCTATTCTGTGATTGGCTGGTAACATTACTAGCCATGCTGGCTGCTGATCTAAAAAGTTCATTTACAGCCCTGTGCACGTCACTGTCCACGCAAAGTTTGTGATTTATAAAATCAAACGCAACGTTACGTATATTAACTCTGAACCTGACACATGGATGCTGTGGAGATGTGATGAAATTGGTGGTTGAAGCTAGATTAATTTCATTCATTCAATGTGTTCACATATCAAAGTTATAGATCTACACTATGTGATCATAGATATCCAAGCCTGCTGTGGTAAAAGTTGTGTTCCTATAGTTAGCTGTTAGCTCAGTGTATGCTAATGTGTTCATATTAAGGCTCCACAAAAATAATCTGAGAGCGCATGAAGCGACAGTTCCAACTCTGAGGTTTGGTAGTAGACAATGAAGCAGAGAAGGAGGGCTCTCCTAAGGGATCTTTACTCTCCCTTAAACAGTGCACTGACACGCTCTGGTGGCTGAAAATAGAGAGTAAATCACAGACTGTTGAAGACACACAAACCCTGAGGATAGAAGGACTTTTAGGTGGGAGTCCTTCAATAGACCATGATTTACTCGCTAACTTCAGCCACCACAGCGTGTCAGATGTGTTTTCAGGTCACAACTGTTTTTATCCTCTTTCAGTAAACAAGAGGTTTACATTTACATTTTTTACTTTTCCTGGATTTTTAGAGCAACCAAAAGCAGCACAAGTTGTTATTGTGACTAAAAAATCTACTAAATAATGTAAAAATCTACGAAATCTATAAATCAGGCTGAATGTTTCACTCCAATAGAAAACAATGGCTGTTTACAGGCAGTGGGGTCATGTGACATCATCAATCATGTGATTTCAAGATGGATGAACACAAGCTCTAAAACTGTGAAGTTGTCCTGTTTTTAAAAGTTAATTAAATGAATATGATGCATAATAATGTGTTTATTAGACATAGATCATTTAGATATTTTAGCCTTAGGCCACATTAACAACAGTGGAGGATCATTTTATAACCATTTGTCAGCAGTCATACTTCATGTTTGTGGACATTGATTTTAGGTAGGTGTTATGTCCAGTGTGTTGTTGTGGATCTGTTTTGTTTTTGGTGAAAAATAAGCTGAATTTAATTCTTAGTGGTATCATTACACATTCCTGCTGCAGTAATATCATGTAGAAATAAATAAATACAGCTTAAAGTGCTTTTATAATATGTTACTAATGCTAATAAATCTTTCTGCACAGTAACACATTTATATCTTACTTGCTCTTTTTGTCTAAAAACACTTTTCCGTCCACCTCCACCTCATCCTCTGTGGGGCTCTGAGGCTCTGAGCGAGGAAACGCCGTTTTCAGCGTATCAACGATGGCGTTCACCACAATCTGCACAAGTAGACCGGAGTTAGAAAGGATAATAAATACAAACCAGTGTTTTAAATCTAAATCCCACACAATGGGACAAACCTTGTCTATACGGGACACAACAAACGGCTTCTTAACAAAGGCAATCCTGGCGTCTGTGTTCAGCGCCAGGAACTCCTGCATCTCTTCACTATTGGCAATTTCTGGGATGGCACACAGTTGCTGGAAGTAAAAAAAAAAAAAAAAAAATTACGTTTTCAATTATCCATGTTCAATTACAATTCAGTTACGATTAGAGTGGCCAACATGTTTCTATTTACAATTAAATTATGATTATTATTTATCCCCTGAAAGTCAATTACAACTAGAATATTTGCATTTCCTGAAGAAAATGCAAGTGAGGATGCAGGTGCTGGCCTATGTCGAACTGCATTAGCTTAGCATTAGCGTTGGTTAACATTAGCAGCATAAATCTGCATCAGTATTAGAATAACCATTACCATACAGTTTTATCAGCATAATGATTAGCTTGCATTAGCATTATCTAGCATTAGCATTAACCTAGCATTACCACTAACTTATCATCAGCTTAGTATTAGAATAAAATAGCATGAACCCACCAAGCTAAACATTAGCAATAAGGTTGAAATAGTTGAAACAGTTAAAATCAGTTAAAAAATGTCTGGGGATGAAGGGCTTGAAAGTTGAAAAAGCTGAAATTTCCAATAGAAATTAATGGGATAGAAAAAATGTAATAAGTCAAAGTTTGAAAGTTACAAATGATAAAAATCGATAACATAAATCTCAGGAATTTTCTGAAATTTTGGATAGCTTATTTGTCAAAAACTGACAAACGGTGTAGGAGGAGTTAGCAAAAACGGAAGAAAAAAACAGATAATAGTGCGGATGCCTCCTGTATCCTCACTAATTTATATTCTCAATTACTAAAGTTCAATTACAATTAATCACAATTACTGAGCCTTCTATAAATAAGCCCATAAAACGTAACCTTCCCGTTGTGTTAGCTTTCTGTTAGCATCTCTAATGCTAAAGGGTCAGTTTGACCCACATCCTAAATTACAAGTCAATTGCGTTTACAACAGCACCATATTTTTAAAGATACAGTTAGAATTACACCATTATTGTGATTAATTATCAATTACATGATAGCAATTATAATTGATTCAAAGCCTTTAAAAACAACACAAAGTGTCAACAACCAGTAAAAGTGAGCATGAGGCAAAGAAAGCAGGCAGCGCACTGACCTTTAGGAACGTCTCCAACAGTCCTTTTCTGGCTTCTATCTTATCACTGTCCATGTTCCCAAAAGGCATGTCTGGGAGTATTTTCTTTGGACCTTTAACACCTGCAGCATTAACAGTGAATCAGCATCTGCTCCTTTTAACAGGGTCATTACATATTATCAACAAATATCCCACGCACTTTGATCTAAACAAATTCTGACATTTTTACCAATTGTTTCCTGATGATTCAATATTCACACAGTAAACATTTAGTTTGATCTGATCAATACTTTTTGAGATATGGATCATTTAGTGAGGGAAGTATGTGTCCTTATTTTTATTCCATTTCCAATATTTCAGGAACTACAGCACATAGGAAAGGTAAATACACTATTGTTTATTGGTTTTTCACTCGTAACATAAAACATGTTACAGTAATTATAAACAAATGTATTATGTTCTACATTTTCTACTATTTATATTTGTATGTGACCAGTGATAAACTAATAAACAATAAATGATTATAAGACACAGAGTTAAGTTACATAGGCCTCACTTAAAGGATGTTCAATATTCACGAGTGGTGAAATAACCCAAAGTTGGAGTCCAAAATAAAAATGAATAAAGAACACGTTTGGATGAACAACGGTCTCGCCCGCGGAACGCAGAATTCAGAGTAAAACGAGCATTAATGGAGGAGTAGTCATTTGAAAAAAAATGAGGCCCCCTTGGCACAAAGGGAGTAATGGGCCCCATTCATATACTGGTATGTGTCAAACCTCCTAAGATGGCAGCCGAGGACAGCAGTGGTTTGTTGGGCTCCACTCAGTTTTATTGTCATCATGTGTTTGGATTTACAATGTTTCACTACAAAGGGGTATACAAGCCTTTTCAACAAAGGAACAAAACAAACTCTATATGTTTGTCATGGACAAAGCGTGTTGAACTCCATCTGGTCTTCAACCCTCTGGACAAAAAACAGGAGCAAGGCTCAGTCTAACATCAAAGCATGGCCGTATGTATGCATCCAAAGTCCTGCTTGTGCTCATACTCATGGCGGGGATATACATCTTAATCCCGGACCTGGACTGACCACGTTTGAGCAACAGGCCTGCCCCACTGTGAGGCCTGCTACCAATGGAGCAGCACTGGTAGCACCATCCGGCCCTGCTGCTGGCGAACCACCCACTATGTTCACCTGACCGCTGCTCCACCGGTGAGTCTCCCTACCCGACGCACCCAAACGCGGATACGACGAGTATGCCGGTGACATCCACGGCGCTCACACACCAAGACACCGTCGCAACGGTAACAGGCACGGCAAAACGCACGTGGCACTCACGGGTTGCGCTGATAAAAAAACAAAGGCAACATCTCTTCTATCAAACTGTTCATCATGTCCTAATGCTGTGGTAAGCATCATGCTAGTCTGAAGGAATACTGGGTGGACACTTGAACATTCGCAGCATCATCTCCAAAAGACTATTCTTCTCCTGGATTCCAACTTGGACTACATTTGTTTGACAGAATCCTGGCACCATAGTAATATTCTAACAAATATGATGACATTGCAGGTTACCAATGTTTTAGAACAGACAGAAACTCTGAGAAAGGAGGAGGAGCATGTGTTCATCTACATAAAAGACTAATTTAAATGTAATTTAATTAAACTGGACACTTCCCTTGAATGTCTAGTACTGAACATAATTCTGTCTCCAACAATGAATTTCAATGTTATTGTAATCTATAATCCACCTTCTCATAGCACTGCCTTATGTATAGAGAGAGACTTTGTGTTATGGTGACTAATATTAACTGGTCCAACAATAGTGTTAAACAAAAAATAAAAACACTGATGGCAAAATGTAACTACCATCAAATGGTTAAAAGACCTACTATGATCATCAAAGAGACAAAGACTGTGTATTTATTAATAAACCAGAACGTATCACGAGGATTTAGTAACTGGACTTTCTGACCATAACATGACTGACAGATAGAAAATGGACTAAAAATAGTTAATAGATAATAATGATAATGTAAAACTGGTCATTCCCAAAACTAAAGCCTTGCAGTTTGAAAGAGAATTAAATAATTTGGATTTGATGCAGATGATGACTCTGGAGAATGTAGATGATGCCTGTAATTTTATGACTAGATCTATTATGGATTTGATGGCAAAATATATGCAGCAAAATGATTATATTATGGATTAATATTGAACTAAGAAAACTGATGAAATCTTGAGATCTAGCTCTGAAGAAATCCTTAAGTAATCTCATCACTGACAATCTAATATACAAAAGTTTAGGAAATAAAGCTCTCACTAAAATACTCTCTGGAAACATTTAAACAATCTGACAAACAAAAAAGTTAAACACAATTAAATGAAATAATTCACCATTAAAGGCAAAACTATTAACAACGCCATTGTTAATGAATTGAATATGAACTTTGTGTAGTTAGTAAAAGAAATAACTGAATATTTAAATGTGGTCCAAACAGCAGAAGTAGACCTCTTCCAAATTCCAGCAATTGATGAGAAAACAGTATCAAAAAATTGTCAAATTCTAAATCTAATGACATAATATGAACACCTGCTTCCTGTAAATGTATCAGAGTGCATTAATTAAACCTCTGACACATCTTGTCAATCTTTTAATTAGAACTTGTAAATGTCCTGCTGCTTAGAAAAAAACTCTTATTGTCCCAATATTTAAATCAGGAGCCCAGGACTGCATGACTGATTACAGGCCCATATCTATTTTACCTATACTGTACTATAAAACTGTAGCCACACAGCTAACTGACCACCGGGGGGCCCACCAGCTTCTGCACCCTCAGCAGTTTGGTTCTCGGGTGGGTTACTCCACCGAAATTCCAAACTGTTGTTTTATAGAACGTGGACAGGAGAAATGGTGGGGGCAGTCTTTTTAGATTTAAGGAGGGGCTTCCAAACTGTGAATCATGACTTGCTTCTGTCTAAAATGTCATATTTGAACATCACACCAGAAACAATTGAGTGGTTTACTCTGAACAAATTGAAACCATAACAGAATTCTAGTATTTGTTGTTGGTTCTAGACCCACAAATAAAATTTGATAAACATATTAACTATTAAAATAAATCTCAATTGTTTTAAATAAATTAAACACTACATCCCAAATCAAGCAGCCCTGCTGTACATACGTGATGATCTACATATCATACATGATGACATCATGGAACCAAGAAGCTCCCTCAGCCACAAAGGTCATTGGTTCATTATACAACCAAGCAATACAAATTATGGACAAAAAAACAATCCACTACCACCACTGTAATATACTCAAGAAATATATATTAAGTTTTGAAAGCTTTAATAAATTATATTCTCTTAAAACTAATATTGAAATGCATCAATAACCTTTCAGCAGAACCACTAAGTTCATGTATATAGAGACAAAGCAGCACCAGAGTCACCAGTAGCACCTCCAGCAATAAGTGAACAATCCCCAGCCGTAGAACCATCAAACAGGCCAAACTGTAGAACTCACTGTACACCATCTCACATGCATCACACAGTTTCAATTGTTCACGTCCAGGCTCAAGTTGTGGCTTAAAACAAATCAAAGTTGAATCCACGTGTAAATAACGTTTTTAATATTGTGATGAGTTAGTCAATCAATCAATCAATCAATCAATCTTTATTTGTATAGCGCCAAATCATAACCAATGGTATCTCAAGGCACTTTACAGTAGAGCAGTCTTAGGGACGGACTCTTCGTTTTGTGGATACACACATATGCATATATACGTATATACACATACATATGTATCCCACACCCAACATGAATTCATCATGGCGGCAAGGAAAACCTTCTGTTAAGCAGCAGGAACCTTGTGTGGATCCCATTCCTATGATGAACAGCCATCCACGTTATGCTGTGTTGGGTGTGTGCAGAGGAAAGGGTGGAGACAGAGTTGTTGAGACTCTGTAACTCCACACTGAGGATCCCACGGACCTGCAAGACAAAAGCCAGAAGGAGTACAGGAGCAAACACACAAGGGAAGAAGCAGACATAGAGGGAGTATTTGAAAGAGGAATGGGACCCTCTCCGGTCCCTCTCTAACCTAAACGCCCTCTCCAACCTCTCTCTGGTGCTCCGTAGATATTTTTATATTCTGTTTTGCTCATATTTTTCAATCTGTTTCGATTTTTCTATTCTCTATTACGTTTTTTGAACTATTACATCACAGTATTTGCAGCAGAACTGCTAAATTAGTTCATCAACTCCAGGTCCAACACTTAGAGCAATCCGCCATTTTTGTTTCTGGCTTTTATTTTGTAGTCCAAGCTCCAGGATGCAGAAGTTACGAGAGGATAAGTCAAAATGTTGGGTTGTTGGATGTAGTAACCCACACACTTCATTACACCGTCTCCCAGCATCAGAACCTTTTCAAAGTGTCTGGTTGAGTTTTATTTTTTATAGAAATGTACCACATCTGTGGATAAGGTCATTTTAGTGTGTGTGAAGCACTTCAATGATGACTGCTTCATCAACCTCCACCAGTATAAAGAAGGATTTACAGAAAGACTTTGTCTGATTGAGGGTTCAATTCCTTCTATCTTTGGAGACGATGAACAGAGCACTTCGGTAAACTGTAAATAACGCTAAAAAGTGATGATAAGATGGTAAAATACTCATATTTTTAAAAATAATGTACTTTTCCAGGTATCTCAATATTGGTAACAGGGTTGCACCAAAGACAACAAATAAAACCTGTGATAAAATGTTTGCCTTTGATGCCGGAGTTGATCCAATCAAGCTTTTCATAGTCTAGTTCAGGGGTCGGCAACTCCAGTCCCCTAGGGCCGGATTCCTGAAACCAATGTGTGGTCATCAAGCTCTGCAGAAGCATGATAACGAGCTTCATTTGATTCGGGTGTGTTGGAGCAGGAAAACATCTAAAAGTCTCAGGAATCCAGCCCTGGAGGACTAGAGTTGCCGCCCCCTGGTCTAATACCTATTAATGATGAATACATAACAGAAAACTGAACACGAGAAGGTTTTTTTTGTTTTTTTTTGTTGCATATTTAGTGTTTAGAAGTACAGAAAAGTTCAAATTAGTCTCTTCAGGTGCTCCGTTGACATCTTTATATTCTGTTTTGGTCATATTTTTCAATCTGTTTCGATTCTCTATTACGTTTTTTGAACAATAACGTCACAGTATTTGCAGCGGAACTGCCAAATTAAGATATCGACTCCAGGCCCAACACTTTTGTTTCTCGCTTTTATTTTGTAGTCCAAGCTCAAGGATGCTGAAGTTACGAGAGGATAAGTCAAAATGTTCGGTTGTAACCCACACGCTTCATTACACCGTCTCCCGCATCAGAACCTTTTCAAAGTGCCTGTAAATAATGCTAAAAAGTGTGATAAGACGTCCCTGTCATTGTTTTGTTAGCATTAGCACAGTTGCACCGTCTTCATATGTTAGCGCTGTGTGCTCGTTTTAGATCCTTGATGATATGGCCTACGTGATTTAATTTAAGTCTAAAGTTTTCATTAGTCATTTCATTTTGACGTTTTTGTCTTTGAAAAGACTGTATTAAAATGCATTTCGTGACGTAAGCTTGGCGCTAGCGTTAGCTCGGTGCTTGTGTTAGCTCACTTGTTAGGGTTCTGCAGGTTCATCATCTTCATTTTCATCTCGCTCCACTGGGTCAGACTCTGGCTGGAACATGTAAGGCTGGATGGACAAGTCTAACGTTGTTGACATTGTGTAAATAACCTCTGAATAAAAAGTTTATGCTCCGCTACATAGCCGTATCTCTTCTATCAAACTACAAAAATGGCCGAGCAGGGTGGAGTTGAACCGAGTGTCACCTGAAGAGGGGGCGGGGTATGGAGTGTCTCATTTGCATTTAAAGAGACAGCACCAAAACGAGTTGCTCTCAGAAGCACATCAGAAAAGGGGTAGAAAAGGGGTGGAGCTATAATAATGAGGAATTCAGACCCAAACATTGCAGTTCTGCTTTATATAGACCATAACTGTATGATTTATATGTAAAAAGGAAGGATTTAAAACCATGATATGTCCCCTTTAAACCAGTTTAGGGCAGTCCCTGTGATTCCAAGTAATTTCTCTAATCTCTCTAGTAGAATATAGTGATCTATAGTGTCAAAAGCTGCACTAAGATCTAATAAAACCAGCACTGAGAGTCGTCCTTCATCTGAAGCCCAGAGTAGATCATTAGTTACTTTAACTAAAGCAGTCTCTGTGCTGTGTTGAGCTCTAAAGCCTGACTGGAAGTCCTCGAACAGGCTGTTGTTTTGAAGAAAGTCACAGAGCTGAGCCGCCACAACTTTCTCAAGAATCTTTGAAATAAAAGGAAGATTAGTGTGTGTATCTGTGTGAGCTGAATGTGGGAATGTGTAAATACACTGTTGTAAATAAGTTCATGTGTCTAAGATTGTGCTTTTATATCTTGTTGGTTGTTTTTCTTCTTATTATGAATTATATATTTTGATAAGCGCATTGAGAAGACTTTGTTGTAAATTGCGCTACACAAATAAAGTTTAATTAAATTTTGCATCTAGCAAAAAGTTCAACCAGGGACAGGAGTTGAGAATTAGCATTAGCTATACACACTGTATGCATCGCATCAGTTTTACTGTAACTATGTCTGTCTGCATTGTCCCTGTCAAATAAATAAATGATTCTGTACCACAAACTGTCGCAATATTTGACACAAATAAACGAGAAAATGACTTTAATGTAAATTGCTAAAAAAAGGGGGGTGGGCCCCTGGGCCCCTAATTGTATTGTGTGAAGAGTAATCGTAACCTACATTGAACTACATTTGAAACAATATATCATACAACTATGTTCCTTTAAATTTGACATGGGGGGTGGCCCCCGGGCCCCCCAAAAAAAGGAGCGTCTCATCATATTCATTCATAGAGTATTCATACCAAACTGCATTTTGATCTATCGAGGACTAACGGAGTTAAAGTCATTTAAAAAATGGGGCCCCCAGGCACCCCCGTGACACGTATGGGGTAATGGCCCCTGTTTATATAATGGTATGTGCCAACGATTCGGTACCACCAACCGTCATAATATTTGACTCCCAAATAAATGAAAAATCAACTTTCTTTTTTTTCTTCTTTTGGGGCCCCAAATCTAAAATCGGGCTCCGAGCGTTGATGCGTACACTTCCATAGATCAGTGGTTCCCAAACGTTCCCAAGCAGTGATGTTGATAGGTTTACAATGTCTTGAGTCCCAGGACCCACAGGTGGTGATTTGAGTGGGTCCCTGGGAAATTCAATGGGTCCCCAATAAAAAAATATTTTTTTTTATTTCTCATATTCTTCTATTTCTTAAATTGTAGTGTTAAACTCTCTTAATGGTGGTATAATATGTCTATAATTAGCAGATTTATTCATGTATGTTCAAAATGTATCTGAAATTAAACAAATGTCACAGTAACAGGTTATATTTCACTTTAGTAGCACAAAAAAAAACCACCAAAATAAATGACTAAAATTCAAATTAATAACAAAATGGTGTCTGTTGTACAAAAATAAATTATCAATAAAAGTGCTGATTTTAACACAAACAAAACATTCTCATCATCATGACTGAGTCAAAAAAATCAATTTTCACCAAAAGAAGACCATAATCTTCTTGTCTGAACATCAACTAAATCAAATGAAGTCAGTCACTATGAAACTTTTAGCACAAAATGTAACTTAACTAGCACAGTGTAAAGTCTGTTGAGAAAAATAAAATGATATTTTTGTGGTGTATTATAAGCAGCTAGTTAACTTGCTAGTTGTTGTTGTAGCGGCTAAACTAGCATGTACACAAGGTGATCATGTGTGCGCTGAGTTAATGCGTAAAGGGGTCCGCTGACTGCTACGTTTATTTTGATGGTTACTGTGATTTTAAACATAAGTTGTTGTTCACAATGTGTCGTTTTTCATGGGGAAAATGAGGTGCATCCCTGGGACGCATGGATAGTGGATTTAATACGTCCTTTTAGATTTTTATGCGTCAGGGACGCAGGACGCGTGCCAAACAACATCACTGCCCAAAGTCACACCAAAGTGAGCGGTATTTTGAGTCTGGTATAAAGTAAATGAGGTTCATTCAACAATTTCAAGCTTTAGACCAGGTTTAAGCAAATGTTCAACAGTAACTATACAGTAGCTTATATTTTCTGATTAAGAAATCAGATACCTACATATTTTATATCATATAACATGCCAATAAAAAAATTATAGATTTAGTGCATCTCAGCATAGTGTGAATAATAAACATGTCTGGGGGAACAGCCTACTCAAAGGGTAAACACATGTAAACAAAGAGGGGGCTGGCTCACATCACGCTAAGGTAACTAACAAGGATGGAACACCAAAAGGTCTGGAAAAACAAATTTATATATATATATATATATATATATATATATTTTTTTTTTTTTTTTTTTTAACTCAAATTTTCAAAGTGAAAATCATTTTTATCTACAAATTCAATAAATCGTTAAATTCAATTTTTTGCCCAGCCCTAATAAAGCCTAAACAATAATTTTATATCCAAACAAAGTGTAACCTTCATACTATAAATGAAAACAGATCATATTATTTATTAGGCTGAGACATATGCTAAGTAGTTTACTGAAGACCCAAACATGTTCCAGACCCAAACACACACTGACTATTTAGAGGAGCTGACATGTCCACCAGATAGGATGTATAGCAGATCTATTTCTATATTCTGAGAGAGTAGGTGGAGCTTATTACTATACCATATTTACCTTTATATGTGATGGAGTTATAGATATATTGGAAGATGAACATGGAAGATAAATAGACACATACACCCCCCCCCCCCCCCCCCCCCACTACATCGTCTATATCTCAAAAAGTATTGATCAGATCAAACTAAATGTTTACAGTGAGAATATTCAATAATCGTGGAACAATTGTTAAAAACTTTAGAATTGTTTTAGACCAAAGTGCGTGGGACGTTAGTTGAAATGACATGGAATGACCCTAAAACTTTTTTCACTTACTAGCTAACAATGCTAACATTCATGTAGTATTACAGCAGTGGAGTACGATGGCGAGAGTTGTACCTTTGCTGAGTTTTCGAAGTTCTGCTTTTTCCTCCAGACGCGTCTGTAGGTTGAGGAACTCGCTGTATCGTCTGTTGACTTTGTGATAGGCTACAGACTGGACAGGTGACGAGCATGTGGGCGTGGCTTCAGCGTCTTCGGTGCTCGTCTGGATGCCTCCTGTGGTCTCACTGCCAATTGCTGTTTCATACTTGAGAAAAAAGAAAGAATGAAAGAAAAAAAAAAAGAATAATTCTTAGCTATTCTTGTACGTTTAATCAATTGTGTGTAAAAATGATGATGCTACACTTTTAAAATGTCTGCATTTCTGCATTTTAAAGTATGGGGCTCAATTAGAGTGGGACCATATAATTTAACATATAAACATGTTCTTCTTCAACTATATTAGCATCTCTACTTTGAATGGCAGTAATTGTGACCTTTGGACATTGACTTTGTCTCGTGCAGTTGGAAAGACACGCTGACTTAGGACAGAAGCAGCAGGGATGGAAGGGTGCATTTGTGTTAGGGATGGGCAATATGGATCAAAACTCATATCTCAATATTTTTTCCCCAAATGACAATATAGGATATAAATGTCAAGATTTTTATATCAATAAAATCTGACCAGAAAATCAAGTCTGGGTTAAATTTGCTGATGCAAAATGCCACACATGCCCATTTATTAACAAACAGCTCATTAATATGTGTCACTTTTGGCTTTTTCTCCTCTAAGGGACAGCAAGTGCGAGTGAGTTCTGTAGTGTGTCTTGTTTAGATGAAGGTGTGGGTTAGGACGCATTCAGTGATCATCTTACTGAGCTCTATATTTTCTATGAAGTAGCAAAAGCAGCAACTACAAAAATAAGTTAAAAAAAAGCTAAATAAGCTATAAAATATATAACTCCAAAACATAAAAAAATTGTAAAAAAGGACACGGTTTGACTGTACTCTATAAATAATATTAAATACTTGTATGATGTGATTTGTACTCTCTCTTTCTCTCCCTCTTGAAAATATCCTGTATAAAAAAGTTTACGATCAATCCCAACATTAATAAATATGGTTCATTCTGTGAGAGTCGTGAATGTTCACTAGGGATCGACCGATTTGGGTTTTTTAGGGCCGATACCGATACCCATTTTTTTTTTCATCAATCTTAGCCGATACCGATATGAACTGCTGATTTTCTTAAGCCGATACTACTTTTGCTCCCTCGATTTACATTCTAAAAATTACATAAAGATGATAACAAATAGTACAAGTCTCAATTAAATAAGAAAGGAACATTTATTGAAATGAACCCTTGGGTGTCAGATTGACCCCAAGGGTAAAATGTGTTCTCTTTCATAACATTCGTTTCGATGTCTCACTATAGGATATACGCCTCCGCGTCATATCACAGAAGCCCTTTCTCATAAAGCCAACCTGATTGGCTGGTGAAATTGTATTCATTCGCGACAGGTAGTCCCACCTACTCTAAGTAAAGTGGGTGAAAAATACATTGGCTTTTAAAAACCTCTTCTCATCAGGAAGCTTCTCACCGCGGCAGCTTAACTGTCCACAGGTTGACCCTACTCGGATTCCGTCGACTGACGCTGCTGCTAGTATCCTTTCTTGTGACCACCAGGTCGACCAGTGTTTTCCGTGCCCCCGTGCTCAGGACTGCCTCCACTTGCCACTCGACGCCACCCCACGGCTATCGACCACTGGACCAGCCACCCCAGTTAGCGGCTCGTGACAACACCGCGCAGGTTTTCGGCCCTCCACTACCTTAGCGGCTAGAAGCCACGTGTTAGCACTAGCAAATTTCTCCTTCCTGCCTGCAACCTAGCACAGGGAGGAAAAATGGAGGGCAATGCCCCACACACCGGAGGGCTGAAGGCTCGGGATCTCGCCTCTGCAGGTGTGGTAAAAAGATTTCGGAGCGAGACACGCACAAAGTCTGCTTCAGGGCAATGGACGCTCCTGGGTCCTGCCACCACTGCGTCGCCTTCACCATTTAGAGCCTCCACAGGCGGCTGGCACGACAGGACAGCCTGGCAGTGGAGGGACCCCTCCCTCTCACTCTCGGGGCCGAATCTATCGCTGCGGAAAGGACGGAGATGAACACTTGTGTAGGGCCCAGCTGGAGCTCCCAGTCCGACATCGCCTTTGTCCCTCCGACCGGAGAGGACACTCTGGATTTGTACTGTGGGTAATTTTATGACGTGACCTCGGGAATTCCTTATCTTAGAGGAAGACGACATCTTCGTTACCCCGGCTCGGGGTGCAAAGCCCACCGCCTCTGCCGCCTCCATGGAGGGAGTGGAGGTAAGCATCTCATATACTCCTCTCCCCGGCTCAAATATGATGTCTGTAGGCGTACGCCGCCCACCTGTCCATCCCGTGGCCCGTCGTCGTAGCTGAGGTGACCAGGTCCCGGTATGAGGGAAAGCGACTCCCCCAACCAGGGGTACGGCGAGACAGCTGCTTCCCGTTTTCCTGGAGCTGTTGGATGAGGTGTCACGCTCTTGGAAAGATCAACCATTCACCAACAGGGGCGCAATACTGGACGCTTCTTCCCTGGACTCCGAGTACATGGAGGGCCTGGACCTGCTTTGAAAGCCTACGGTAGAGCCGCTGGTTGCTGCACACCTTCTCCCCCAGGCTCCTTGTTTCTCCCCGGAAACCAAGCCTGCCTGGGAAGTCCGACTGCCAGCAGTCAGCCCTGTCGGAACGTGCCTACAAGGCTTCAGCGCAGTCAGTCAGAGCTCTAAATGTCCCATCACTGCTCACGGCATACCAGCCCTGTGCCTCTGCTTTCCCAGGAAGACCCCGGTTCTGTCTTCGTCTGCTCACTGCAAGGCTTTCCCGGCTCCTCAGGGCACGCAGTTTAAGAACCCTAAACTGTCTATGCCCCAGCCTCTGTAACCATCAGGTCACGGTTCCTTCGGCAGGCCCAAGGATTTTACTAATTTTATTTATAATGAGTCCTGGTGTTCAAAGGTAACAGTTATAACTTGTTTCCATGTACTGTACCAGTATTCTACAAGTTCTTAATAAAATACATGAAATTTGCTGGTTTAAAAACTCTGTCTTATTATTGAAGGGACATTTGTTGTACTTTTTACTTTTTTACTTGAGTACATTTAGTAGCATGTTTTTTATTTTTTACTTATACTCAAGTATGGGAACAACTTCAATACTTTTACCAGAGTTATTTTTTATTCAAGTATCTATACTTTTACTTGAGTAATGAGGACTATTACTTTTACCACCTCTGGTTTCATCCAATGCATCATCATCATCATCATCATCATCATTATTATTATTAAAATTGTAAAATAAGATGTTAAAGGTGAAGATGAAAATAAATAAACCAAAGTAGTGATGTGTCCTTACTTGGATGGTGTAGAGGGTGTAGGGGTGGGACCCGGTACCACGGTGCTCCTTAGCGGTGATGGTGCCAGTGATGCGGAGGTTCTGGATGATAACGGGTCCTTCTGGGCTGCTGAGGGGCTCAAAGCTAAACGTTCCCATAGATGAGCAGCCCTGCATGGGGCTGACCACAGTCAGCTCATTAGAACTCCCACTGTGCTCCCCCACCAGTAGAGGTTCTGTGTTGGTCTCTGGTTCTACTCCGTTAGCTGGTTCTACTGACTCAGAGCTCACCAAGACTCTAGGACAGGAGCCGACCACTGGAGCTGGACTGAGTTCATCTTCCGGTCCATGTTTGACTCCATCTCTGGGCCTCTCGTCCAGGCCGTCCTCCTGGCCAATCAGAACAAAGGAATCCATGGAGGTCTGATGATAGTCCGTTATAGGAAGAGGAGAGTCCAGGTCTACGTTGTTCTGTTGGTGAATAGGATCAGACTGTCCATTGCTCAAGTATTGGTCTTCTTTGTTTCCATGTGAAAGGTCCACCTGATCAGAACCAATCATGTGCTGAGGGGCCCGCTCTGACGGAACTGTCTCTGTGTCACTCGTTGTTCTGGTTTCTACTTTTGGTGGTGTTTCCACGCCTTCAGTGTGTGTGTGTATTTCCTGCTGAAGTGTAGCAGGTTCTGACACAGCAGGGGGCGCTGGTGACAGATGAGGAGATGAAGTCAGTCGTTCTGCTGGTTCTGACACGTGGGATACGTCGGTCGGACTAAATATGTCAATGATAAGGAGGTTCAACCAATCAGGGTCCGACAGTTTGTCAACGAGAGGAAGCAGAACGTTGCAGGTGATGAGTTCTCCCACCACGAAGCGTCCAGTACACGTGTCCAGGTGAGGGGGCGGGACCAACACATGCAACATTAGATCCACCATGGCTCTGATGTAGTTCACCTCCACCATATCACTGCTCATGGCCAGATGAGGTGGAGCCATGCTGAAATATGTTCTCCATAACGCCGCCCCCTTTGTCTTATTTTTGGTTTCAAGCTCCTTGGCTGATAAGTAGTCCTGTAGGTGACAACCCAGCAGGTCCAGGATCCTCTGGGTCAGTTTCTGGAAGAGTTCAAATCATAGCACATTAGCACGTTAGCACATTAGCGTTCACGTCAGAGAGTGAAGGATCTCTGTGTTCTCTCTGCACTAACACTGAACACACAGCTCAATCAGAAGCTCCTGACACCAGGGCTGGGGTCAATTATAATTATAATTGTGTAAATTATATTTAATTACAATTATAACATAGTTGTAATTTAAAAAAAAAAAAACTCTTGCTGTTGTAATCATAATTTAATTGTTATTGCGTTCAGGTAATTGACTTTGTAATTGCCATGAAAATCCTATTAAAGCTGCGGTACTCAAATTATTTTCTTTAATTAAAAAAAAAATGTGTCTGCGTGCCGTCTGTGCTTTATAATTAAATATTTTAGTTAATAAAACCCCGGACGACAAAATCTTGGCGGTCACCCCCTCCAGCTCCAATCACAGGATTTAGAGAAAGGAAGAGTGAGCAGAGCCCACAAAGGAGCCTCCTCATTGGCTGCCACGATATATAGTGAAGCACGTGCACGGTGCAAACTTGTTTTCAGTCTTGGACTAACTTTGGACGCACAAGTGGCTGTTTTCCTTCCAGACAGGTCATCTAATGCTACATTTTCCTATATTTTGTGTGCATCCTTTTGCAGGATTTACGGTATGAATTCAGCCACGCCCCTCTGTCATGGATCAAGATTCAAGTAGTGCAGCTTTAAAACTTTCAATTACAAATCAAACGCAAACCTAAAGAGTCGTCTACAGTTTTTTATGTTTCTTGGTCTCATGGAAACTGATGTCATTTTGAAAACGTTGCCTTGTGAATGCGGAACTTCTTGGAAAACAAGAACTAAAAGGGAAACAGAAGTAAACGTTGTGGTGTAAACGGGGCCCATCTATCACTCAGTATGTCTGTTCTACCATAGATCTCAGTGTGTACAGAGTGAAGAGTCCAGTACCTCAGTGTCCACCTGTTGTGCTCGTAATTTCAGCTTCATGGCAGTGGAGATCATAGCATCTTCAACTTGGGTTTCAAAGCCACGCTCAGACGACACGGTGGAGTACCAGGAGGAGACAAAATCCCTGATGATTTTCCTCACTGTGTTGTGGATCTCCTGGTCCAGGTCTCGCTCATCCCCAATAGATGGTGGGATCTGAAAGTATAGTAGAATTAGAGAAAGTGCCTACAGTGGGACTAGTGCTGTGTGATATGGAGAAAACGCTATATAGATCCTGATAACAATTTACAGTGGATATTTAAAGTCTACACACCCCTGTTCAAATGTCAGGTTTTTGTGATGTAAAAAATAAGATAAATAATTCCACAACATTTTCCACCTTTAATGTGATCTATAACCTGAACAATGCAACTGAAAACAAAGTGAAACCCTTAAAGGAGGTGAAGTAAAAATAAAAACTGAGAGAATGAGGTTGCTAAAGTGCTCACACCCTCTTATAACAGGGGGCGGGGCTGTGTTCAGATTGAACCAATCACATTCAAACTCATGTTAAATGGAGTCATCACACACCTGTCACCATTTAAAGTGTCTCTGATTAACCACAAATAAAGTTCAGATGTTCTAGAAGCTTTTCCTCATATTTTTGTAGCCACATCTTCCAGAACAATCCATGGTCCTCAGAGAACTTCTAAAGCATCAGAGGATCTCATTGTTCACAGATATCAGTCAGTGAAGGTACAAAAGACTTTCTAATGAATTAAATATAACATAGAACACAGTGAAGACAGTCATCATCAAGTGTAGAAAATATGACACAACAGTGACTTTACCAAGAACAGGACGTCCGTCATAAATTGATGACAAAACGAGAATAAAAGTGGTCATGGAGGCTGACAAGAGGCTGACAGCAACATTGAAGGAGCTGCAGGAAGTTCTGACAAGTACTGTCTGTGTAGAACATGAGACAACAATCTCCATCTTCTTCATATGTCTGGTCTATGGGGTAGGATGGCAAGATGGAAGCTTTATCTTACCAAGAAAAACATCTAAGCCCAGCTTCATTTTGTAAAAACACATTTAAAGTCTCCCAAACACATGTGGGAAAATGTGTTATGATCTGATGGAACCAAGGTGGAACTTTTTGGCCATAATTCCAAAAGGTTTATTTGGAACAAAAACAACACTGTTCATCACCAAAAGAACACCATACCTACAGTGAAGCATGGTGGTGGCAGCATCATGCTTTGGGGCTGTTTTTCTTCAGCTGGAACTGGGACCTTAGTCAGGGTGGAGGGAATTATGAACAGTTCTAAATACCAGACAGTGTTGGTACAAAACCTTCAGACTTCTGTTAGAAAGCTGAAGATGAAGAAGAACTTTATGTTTCAACACCACAATGATCCTAAGCACAGCATCAACTAAACTATGGCTTCACCACAATCAGATGGAGGTTCTGGAATGGACCAACCAGAGTCCAGACCTGAATCCTACTGAACATCTGTGTGGTGATCTGAAGAGGGCTGTACACAGGAGATGTCCTCACTATCTGTCACATTTAGATCAGTTTAGTAAAGAAGAGTGGGTAAATATGACATCATCAAGATGTTCCACACTGATAGACTCTGACCCACAAACACTGAGTGCTGGAATAAAAACCAAAGGTTCTGCAACAAAGTATTAGTTTAATGGTGTGTTTATGTAACCAGGTTATTTTAAGTTTTTATTTTTTACCCTTTAAAGGTTTCACTTTGTTTTTCACTATCATTTGAACAGGGGTGTGTAGACTTTATATATCCACTGTATATCCTGATATAGTATTACTTCCATGAAATGAATAGAAAATTGCAATTCATTATTTTATCATATATAAAAATAGTTTCTATAAATAACATGATCTTGTCCTAGTTCTCAGAACCTCATGACCATCTTCTGTGATTGTTACGTCTTAAAAGCCTGGTTTAATAGCAGCTTCTTCCAAATATTATTTCAAAAGTTGTGACTAAAGTTACTTATTTTTGATAACAAGGCTTTGTTATTTTCTTTGGATAGACTGGTTAAATAATTTCAACAACAAAAAAAACCCTGATTGCTTTTCAATTCTTCCATATCAATACAGAAAAGAGCAGATTCACAACAATTTAGCAAGATATGGATCATTTATATCAATGTAAACATTTAGTACAAAAAATATTACACATGGTTTTTAAAGCTAAAACTAAAAATATCCCAAAATAAATGGTACTTCTATTTTAAAGTAACTTCTCAATGAAGTAATATTTGTGACTATTGCTACATATACTGTTGTCATGTGTTCTGATTTGTAAATGTGTAGAAATGCCACCAGGGGGCGCAAAACTGATCAATAATGTCCACTGCTTTATCATTCTTAGCATGTAATTACTTTTTTTTTTAAGTTGTACTTCAGTTGTGTTTTAAGTTAACAGAAGTTTTTCTATAATTGAGTATAAACTACTTAATCTATTTAATTACTTTGAACGTTCATGTTTACAGCGTACCATATATTTATATATAACATTATATCACACTACCATATACTGTATGTACATATATGATTATATCACACAGCATTAAGTGGCCTCATCTCCATCAGACGTACCTGATCCAGGGCGATGAACCTCTCCAGGTGGATCACACGGTTGGACTCCAGGATAGCTCGTGAACCTAGCCATCCTCCCAGCACCACCAGCAGACTGCTGAACATCCACAGCAGAGTGTTGGTGACCAGCAGGAGGAAGAGCAGGACACACGTTAGCACCCCACCAAAGACCAACAGGCTCCTCTGTCCCAGGACCTCAGTCATGTCTCTGCACCACAGCTTTAACACCGACCGTCACATGTGGAGGCGCCGCATGGCGCCTGGAAAACACACACAACACGTTGGTTTAAAAAGTGTTCAGTTAACGTAGCGGATTGGAACAAAAGCAGAGAAAATAAACATGTATTCCATGTTATTTTAACTAATCTCACACACTTTACCAATGACTGTAATGATAATGATAATGATAACAGTACTCGATACTAAGGTACAGCTTCTCGTGATGGAACTATATGGTAGTTTATCTGTAGCTTGAAACCTGATATAATGATCCAAATGTTATTTATCGTCTGATCCAAATGATGATAATGTGACAAACACAGACTGGACTAGAACATATATGTATTTCATATATGACCATATTTCTCCAACTGATTAGCACTCCCTTCCAAGAAATGTTCTTCTTGTGGAATTTATTTCTTCAATTTGGAAAAAACAATAAATACAAAGTTAAACTAGGAGATACAGCAGAAAACAAATAGAAAATTTTACAAATTAACATTCCATACATACATTTTTGTGATTGAAATGAATTAATTATGTTTGCTTTACAAAATTATAAAATATGGGGAGTAATGACCAGTTTAATCATGAACATTTAATTACACTGGTTTGTTATGCATACAGTATGTGACGCAGCATTAAATTAGTGTTATGATAATGAATACATCGTACAACGTATTTTGAAAAATCATATTACAATGGCAACAAAAAACAATAATTATACAAGAAAAAGCACAAAAACACAACAGAAAGTGACAAAAACACACAAAATGACTCCAAAAAACATACATTACAGAAAAATACACCAAATGAAAAAAATATAAATAAATGAGTAAAAAAAAAAAACCAAACATTTATTATATTCATGTCTCATAGAATTAAACCAGATAAATCACACACACTATTTTATTTTACACCCACAAATAAACCCTTAATAACACTACAGAGTACAGTATGTACACCTCTATGTACATACAACCTTATAACACATACTCATTTGGACATAATTAACTCTACTTAAACTCCGCCCACTATATGAATACATACTTCTGACAGGGACTGTACTAGTACTATAAATTGTCCATATTTCAGAATGAATTATCAAATCAAACTACATATTTACAGTGTGAATATTGAATAATCGCATAACAATTGGTAAAAATTAAAGTGTGTGGGTCATTTGTTGAAATATGGTCAAATTGATCCCCAGAGGAACAACAATACATGCAATAAGTGTCCAGCACATTGAAAAAATACCATCATGATAATTGTACCCATCAATTTAGGAAAATTCATGAATTATGAAGCAAAAAAACAGTCAATTATTATTTTTTGAACGTCAAACAATGAATGGGGTGAAATTGACAACAAGGAGGGTTTAGGATGTTAGACCTGCTGCAGTGGTTTCTGACACATTTGTGTTGTGCAGTCACTCCTGTAGATTCTACTGGCTTTCACCTTAGTTACCATGACTACCTGTCAACATTGAGCTGTTCCATGACTAATAGTTGTATAATGAAGCACCCAAAGCACAATATTATTATTATTAGACATACAGGTGTAAATAATACAATGGCCTCTGGTTTTGAGCGGGTTACTTGTTTCTATCGCGAGATCTGGCAACCCTGCTTCTACAGATGTTCTCCCGACATGATGGTCCTTAACTCAAACCATTTAAACATTTAAAAATGTCAACATTTACTTATTTTATGTGTTATTACGAAGCAAACACCACGCACAAGCACGCACACACAATTCCGCGATGTGGTTTTGTGGTCGGTGGAAAAAACCATCTTTTAACAGACAGTCTGTCCACATGAACACATTATACTTTAAAAACATTCACATGTACTGGTAAATAAAGAGTGTTGTCACCTGAAGGAGCTGCTGTTACTGAAGCATCTGTTAGCATCTGTTAGCGTCCAGCGCTCTATGATGATGACGATTATTTACTTCCGGTATTGTGCAAAGCTAAGGTTTTTTTTCTCTCTAAAAACTTTATTAACAAACGACAACCAGATTAACAAAAAAATAAATACAATTCTAAATCAAAACACAATCTATGGAAGCCCATTTCCGCCATTTAAAAGAATAAATAAGATATAAAGTTATAATTATGAGATACATAATAATGACTTAGTACAGTGATTTCCAATCTTTTTTGGATCGTGACCCTCGTTTTAATATCAATAATATGTGGGAAAAAATCATTATGACAATTTATTATGAGTAAGTCATAATTAGGAGACAGTAAAGTCCTAATTATAAGACAGAAAGTCATAATTATGAGAAAATTATTTTTAATGTAAATTTACAAAGAACATACAAAAATGTGACAGAATTATTTTGTAACAAAGACATATTTATGTACTGTACTTCTACTGTTTTCTACACTATTTACAATGTGTTGAATTCTAAAAACTGAATAAACACAAACAGCCAAATAAATGTGTTTTGAATGAATTATTATTCAAAGTGTAATTAATTGTAATTAGCATGAAGAAGGCTGTCATTAACCCTAATCCAAACCCTACCAAACCACACTAGATCCTTCCACCTAACCCAAAAATGTCAACATAGCTCCAAAGGTGCCAGAATTTAGTGAACGACACTTAATGACAGTCTTATGTATAAAACTTTAAGTATTACAAAAACAATTCCTTTAAACTGGCAAAGTAATGAGCATGACAAATGGTGAATGTGGTTAAATTGGCAAAAATAATCATGAAATCTGGTGAAAAGAGGTTAAAAGTGACAATAATGGGTCAATATATGTGACATTAGGTGTAAAAGTGGTAGAAAGGGTTTATAAGTGCTGAACATGTCTGGAAAGTAGAAAAATGTTCAGAAAAGTCATTAAAATGTGATGTAGAAGTGTCAGAAATGGGAGAAATGTAGCAAAAATACATTAAAAGGAGCAAAAACATGGTAAGAAATAGTGATGAAAATAGTTTAAAATATGGTGAGTTTGGTGAAGTTGTAGAAAAAGGATAAAAAATAAGTCAAAATGGGCTGAAATTGTTGAAAAAAATATAGTTTCTTGAAGGCATCTAGCGACCCCCTCCCAGTGTCCCACTAACCCAAGGTTGAGAAACGCTGCTTCAATGTAACTTATAGGACAAACACGTGTAATAATGGCGTTTATCTCAGACGTTTTAAGCAGATCTTAATGAAGAAGTGAAGTGTGTGTGATTGAGCGTTCCCAGCATCTCTAATCTCATTTGTTCCCAGTGAACGACTTTGGAGCTCTGTGGGAAAATACTCCAGGACCACCTAAAGAACTACGTAGTGACTGTGCAGTTTGACACGTAGCTTTAGTTCCAGGGTCTCCACTCAGAGGAACCTGGACTCAGACATGGATCCACCCATGGCAACGTATGAGACGCTTCCTTTAACAGAGGCAGAGGTGAGTCAGTGCAGCCGTGGTTCACGTACCTCATTGCTACATTTACAGTGTGTGTGTGTGTGTGTGTGTGTGTGTGTTAGGTTCCCACAGGTCCTTTGTTCAGCAGCAGGAAGCGACGGTGGAGCTCTATGTTAGAAGTGATGTCCCACATGGCCGTGGTTAAACTCTGTAAGTTCTGACCTAAACGTTCAATGATCAGATCAGGGTTGGACTCAGTTATTATTGTAATTGCATAATTGATCATCAATAAGCCTTTTCACGCTCTCGGAAATCTCACTCTCGTTTAGTTCTCGCCCATGAGGTCAAAGGTCAAGAGGTATAAATAATTTATAGAAGTTGTTCATACATCCATCATCTCCTGATACAGTAGACACATCATGATTAGATTATAAACTTGGAAGATTGATTCATTTGAAAGACTGTGATTTGATTTCATGTTTAATATGTGGAGGTTTTAAAATTAAATGAAAGATCATTTATTAATTATTACAGTAGTATTAGGTAATATAAATAGGCATATTATGTATAACCTTTTAACAAAAAATAGGTTAACATTAAATAAATAAATATATTCATATTTTATTTATATATATATTCCCTAGGTTAAACATGTTTGTAGTGGTTCCCAAACTGGGGTACGTGTACTTTTAGGACAGGGGTCTGTAACCTGTGGCTCTTTGACTGTTTGGCAAAGGCTCCCTATAGCTATAAGAACATGTTAAAATAATGAATTGTTATTTCTGACCAAGGATATTATTGATAAATGTCAGTGACACCAAATTAAATCATGATACAACAATTTGTAAACCTAAAAATTAATTATATTGTGCAATAACTATCATTAACCATAAACTTTCCTTACACCTTAATTCATTTTATGTTTTAAATCTCTGATAATGTAACTAAACCAACAAAAAGACTAGTCTACAGATTTTATCTGTGTGGGGAAATATTGAATTATCTGCCAATGTGCTGGATTAATAAGCATGCTTGATATGTTGAGAGATTCTAACAATTAGTATATATATATATATATATATATATATATATACATATATATATATATATTTACATATATACATATATGTGTGTGTGTGTGTGTTGATCGACATGATCATGTGTTATAAAATTCAAGTTATTTTTTGTAGCACTACAAATACATCAACAACATTTTTAAAAAAATGATTATTAATTATTTTATTCAATATAACTGTAACTAGAATTTTCTACACTATATTGTCTTCATTGAGAAGGTATTTTTTTGGCTCCAGAAGGATTTTAATCCAGGTGAGAGGAAAAATGGTTCCTTTGAGAATAATGTTTACAGACCGCTGCCCTAGGTTTATATGAACACCTGTCAGCAGCCACACACACGTTTCAGTTTTTTTTTTTTTACATTATAGATTTTTTTAACATGCACACTTTTTTTTCATCCATCAATCATAATTTGTTGCACAGCTCTTTAAAATGAAGAAAAAAACCCAGAAATAAATGGAAAAAAAGGCTTAAATTCAAGGTTAATGTTGGACGAGACACAGAAGGAGTTTAGACGAGTCAGCAAACACTAATAAATAATATATAACATGAGCTCAGGGGTACATGGGGCAATAACGTTTGGTAAACACTGTTCTATGTCAAAATGTTTATATTTTTGAGGATTATGATCACGGTCTCGTGGGTGTCCCTTATTTTGTTTTATGAAAGTTGCTAACCCTATATACAGTAGCTGACGGTGTAAACAGTGAGTCTGACAGAGATTTACATCATTTTTTCCATGTTGGAGGCGGAGCATTGATTCTTTGAAAACAAATATTGTGTAAATGTGGTATCGGTCTCCAAGGTAGAAATGCCGAGTTAGCAGCTAAAGCTAATGCTAAAGCTAATGTTGCACACAAGATAAAAATTCATTTTTTTCCTGCTTCTTAAACAGTGATCAATCAGCTGATCAGTGCTGTTTCACTTATTGACCTGTTTAAATTTGTAAATTAAAATCTTAATAAAAATAATCATGGACCTGTTTAGTGAATGGTGTTCCTCATAACTTCACCTTTTCACAGTGAGAACTCATACTGTCCTGTCACACTCAGAAATATCATTAATACATTTTATTTATAAGCACTTTTCAAAAACTCAAAGACACATTACAGTTGTTAAAACAACTACAAAAGTCAAAACAAAAACTACCAACAATGGTAAATAAAGAAAAAACAGGAGTGTAAACAGAGGTCTGTCACTTTGATGTTTCTAACATCGGTCCCTCCCCCAGTCTGAATATGTGTAATATTATTCATATAAACACTATTAAAACACTAACCAATAACATTAGAAACGCTGTTAGGTTGGAAATATCAACAGAGTAAACAAGCTTCATTACATTTATATCCCTCTGACCTTTGAGTGTGAAAAGGCTTATTACAATTATGACGTACTGTCAATTAAGGCCCAAGCACCAGAGGCGGTTCAAAGGGTTAGGGTTATCCCAAACCCTATTGTTCCCGTACAGATTTGATGTTTTCTTCTTATTATGATTCTTCTTCTGACACTTTACTTAGATTTTTGAGGCCCTTCCCACTGGTGCAATTTCATGAAATTTGGCAGGACGGTATCGTTTGGTGAAACATGTATAGTCTTGTTTTTAGCGCCACCTAGAGTTTGTAACTTTTCACTGGTTTGAACTAGCTGGATGGCATCCTGTAGGTATATGCAGTGGACAGTGACTAGAAAAAAAGTAATTTGGACCTAAAACCTAAATTCAACAGGAAGTCTGTAATTTAGAATTTAGTGAGCCAAATGTAGCACTTTTTCTAAATTTCTGGCCAAACCACACCATCTTTAATTGTAATTGTATTTGAAAAACCATTAAAAAAATAATATTTGAATGCAATCAAGTTGAGATAATTGACTTTGTAATTGCAATTGTCATGGAAATTCTATAAAAACTGTCAGTGCCAATTAAGGCATAAAATGGAAACATTTTTGGAATTTTTATTACTTTTATTAGACCCTAAAAACTTATACAAATATGACAAAAACACTTAAACTGGGTGAAAATGTTACAGTTCTAAGTCTTACACATACTGTAGTTAACAATTAATAAAATGTGTTTCATATTAACTTTACCTGCTCTTCAGGATCATTTTAATATTAAAAAAAATACAGTAAATCTATGTGTATAGTGACAGTAAAAAGGCTCAGACACCCACACCATAAATATTAAAATCTATATATTCATTGATTATGAATCCTAACAAGGTAATCAATAGATGAGAAACTAATTATATGATAGATAACATTTATTAGTGTATTTTACAGCTGATTATAGACATGGGTTAAACTGAGCCGTTAGCATTAAAGATGCTAACAGAAAGCTAACACGAGAAAGGATTATTTATTAAAGAATCAGTAAATGTGAATAATTGGAATTTTACTTCAGTAATTGAGAACATATATGTAATTGACTTCCTAATAATAATAATTGTATTTTTTCATTGTAATTAGAAAGAATGCCGGTTAGTGTAATCATGATTGAGTAACAATTGAACATGGATAATTGAAGACATAATTGTAATTAAGAAATGTAATTGACTCCATCCCTGGTCCAGATCACAGGCGTTCTTTTGGAGCAGTGGTGATGTTTGTCGTGGTCTTTGTCCCAGTAGCAGTGCCCCTGGTTGTGGTGGGGGTCCTGGTGTTTGCTGTGACTGTGAGCGGTGTGTTCAATGACCCTCTGTCAGAATGCCTCCAAGACTCAGACTACAGCCAGCTGCTGGACATCATGGAGGGGGGACTTCCTGCCTCCAAGGCTCCTCGACACGTAGCCATCGTTGGGGGGGGCATCGCAGGACTGACCGCTGCCAAGCTTTTAGAGGACGCCGGACATAAGGTTAGGGTTTTTTAATTCTTTGGGTTTTTTGATTATTATTCATTTTTTTATGCATTAATTGTTTTTATTTGTTTTTATTATCTAATTAATTTTCAATTTTTATTATTATTACCGACATCTTTTGCACTATTTTTTTCTACATTGTCTTGCACTGTTTATGAGAGTTGCTATTTAAAAAAAGAATAAAAATTTAATGGAGATTAGGGCGGGGCAATATGAACCAAAACTCTTATCTCAATATATATATACATATACATATACATATATATATATATATATATATATATATATATATATATATATATATATATATATATATATATGTATATATATATATATATGTATATATATATATGTATGTATATGTATGTATATATATGTATATATATATATATATATATATATATATATATATATATATATATATATACATATATATATATATATATATATATATATGTATGTATCTATATCTATGTATATATATATTTTGAAATGGCAATATATGATATAAATCTCTATAGTCTGACAAAAACAATTCTGGGTTAAATTTGCTGATTCAAAATGCCACACACACACATTTATTAACAAACAGCTAGTTTGGTTGATCAGTTAAATATACCTTGATCTGGGATGTCAGGCTATGTTGTAAAATAAAGATATTTTTTTTTAATCATAAATGTTCAATATTAAATATAAATAAGATTTTCCAATATGGTGAACTAGTCAACATTAGTGTCAAATATTCCTCATATTTAGAACCCCTGAGGTCCTTGGGGACCCCCTGCGTACACATCCATAGATCATACCTACCTAATGGTTGAACCAGAGGAGTGATTTTAACTAGTGTACACAACAACAAGACCAAAGTGAGGGTGTTTTGAGTCCGGTAGCCCCGCCCAAAAATGGAATAAATTGGATTTCATACCATTTTGTACTTGTAAAATTGACATCTATATATATTAATATCAGGATATATCGTCACATACAAACAGTGAATCTTATCGTATTATCAGATTCATGGGAATGTACAGCCTTACTACTCATTGGGCCAGATTCACTACGATCTGAAATAAAAGGTGGTAATAATCCTTTAGTGACACAGTTTCCTCACCTACTGTGCAGAATTCACTAAGATTGCAGCAATGATTAGTGCACGTGCAGAATTGGTGCAGACCGCCCCTATTTAAATGAGCGTTTAATGTGGAGACGTCAGTGTGCACAAGCACTGACATTTGAGGAAGTTAAATATGAGGCAGATGTGTTTCTCTGTTTGCTGCACAAACATTTAATAATGTAGAAAACTAAATAATATCAAATATTTTTTCCACCTCATTTAATGTGGGTGCTCCGTCAGGTCCTGTAACTTTGCTCTGATTAGTCCATGAAAAATAGTCAGATTAGGACAGAAACCGTCCTATTGTTAATACAGATACACAGTCTGTCAATCAGTCTGTATTATATGAAGATCATCTACTGACCATCATCCAGTAGGTCTGAGCAGTGCTGTGTCAGCACACTCTCATATATGAACATCAGTGATGATGTGTAAATTACATCTGATCAGCTGATCCTGGTCTGACATCAACACGATACGAGACTTTGACGTTAAAACATGGAGAGAAGGAGATCAGTGGAGAAGTGAGTCTGAAGCTACATCTGAAGCTATATCCATCTACACACACACACACACACACACACACACATCTTAGCTGTGTTTTCTGTCCACATTTACTGCAGTGATGATCTCTGTGTGTGTGTTTGCACCTCCTTCTCAGTCGTGGTATTTTCTGGTACTAAAACTATCAACGCAAACAGTTCCAGATTTCATGAATCACATTACGTCCCCCTGCATTAATTTATTTGCATTTCCTCCTCCCATATTTTTGCTCCCCCCTGGGAGATCCGCCTACTATACATATTCATCAGAGGGAAACGTGTTAAATGGAATCAGGGCACATTTATAAGCTCAGCGGCGGTGCACAGCTGATTCCCTAGACTTTGTACTCCTTAGTAGAGCATGACGTGATATTTGTACACGTTTTAAAATCACTAAACCTTTAGTGAATCCGGCCCTCAGTGTTTCCTTAATTCCCAGGTGACCATCGTAGAGGCCAGTGGGAGGGTTGGGGGACGTGTGGAGACCTTCAGGAACACCAGAGAGGGATGGTACGCAGAGGTGGGGGCCATGAGGATTCCCAGCTTCCACAGGTGAGTGCACGGCTGACATCTGTCCGTGCACGTGACTTTAACACGAGAGGAACAAGGTCAATGCTGCTAGAATATAAACAGTGATCGTTTTCAAGACGACGATGACTCCATCACAGTTAGCTATCTGTTAAACCTGTGGTTCCCGACCCTTTTTGGAGCGTGACCCCATTTCTATATCGCAAAAAAAAAAAATGTCATGTTTTATTTAAAAATAAAATAATGATAAGATTTTAAAAATTTAAAAATGAAATATATATATTTTTAATCGTTTCTTTGATTTGTGCATTTTTGTTATCAATTCAATTATATTTGTGTATTTCTAGTCATCTTGTGCAACCTTCAGTTCATTTTGTGTGTTTCTCTTCACAATTTACATTTCTTTTTTGAGTTTTTTTTGTGTATGGTAGTCGTATTTTGTGTATTTTTCTGTAATTTTATGTTTTTTGAGTAATTTTTTTGTATATTTTTGTTGTCATTTTTGTAAATTTTGCTGTTATTTTTGTGTGTATTTCGTTTATTAATTTTGTGTGTTTACTTTGGGGTTCCACACAGAATCAGACCGTGGGCTGCATGTGGCCCCCGAGCCTCCTGTTGGTCATGACTGAACTAGAGGTGATACAGAGGGCAATATATTCTTTTTATTCAGGAACTACTAGACAAGGTGGATAAATACTGTTAAAGAGAACAAGCAAAAATACACAAAACAAAAGCAAGAATACATTAAAAAAAAATAAAGATAATTACAACATACAGTAAAAGACAAGAAAACACAAAATTATTCCAAAAAACAAAACAACAATAAAAGTACGCAAAAAGACAAGAGAAACACAAAAAAATGACTCTAAAAACCACAGTATTAACACACAAGCAAAAACAACCACAGAAATACACAAACATTAGTCCAAAAATACACAAAAGAACAACAAAAATGCTTCATAATGAGCAAGACAACACACACAGAATGACAGAAAAACACACAAAATTACAATAAAAACTCTTTGTTCTTCCCTGTGGTAATGATTGCTTGTTATGCTAAATGCTGAGTCATGAATGTTGATAATGTGACCCTTCCATCACACAAACATATTTTTGTGGCCCCGCTGTGTGTGTGTGTGTGTGTGTGTGTGTGTGTGTGTGTGTGTGTGTGTGTGTGTGTGTGTGTGTGTGTGTGTGTGTGTGTGTGTGTGTGTGTGTGTTGTGTGTGTTGTGTCACTTTCACAGGATTTTACTGTCCTTTATATCCAAACTACAAATCCCCCTGAACCCGTTCATCCAACAGAACCCCAACACGTTCTACCATATAAACGGAGCTCTGCATCAAACCGTGACTGTGCAGAATAACCCAGATGTTCTCAACTACACTTTAAAGGATGGAGAACGAGGAAAGTCAGCAGCTCAGATCTTTACTCAGACACTGCAGAAGGTTCCTGACACACACACACACACACACACACACACACACACACACACACACACACTGATCATCTGATGTATACACAGGTTAGAGACGACCTCGGGGCCATGGGCTGCTCTGCCATGTTAGATAAATATGATCCCTACACTGTGAAGGTAAACGCCCACCATCACACTCACAACTCACTGTTTATATAATGGGGTTCAGGACCCCATTTGGGGTCATGAGACACTGGGAGGGGGTCACCAGATGCCTTCAAGAAACTAAGAATATTTGAGTCCATTTTTTGCTTATTTTTACCATTTTTCCTCAACTACACCAAACTCACCATATTTTAACCTATTTTCATCACTTTTTCTTGTCATATTTTTGCTCATTTTAATGTATTTTGCTACATTTCTCTCATTTATGACACTTTTACATCACATTTTTTCCACTTTCCAGACATGTTCAGCACTTATAAACTCTTTTTACCACTTTTACACCTAATGTCACATATATTGACCTATTATTGTCACTTTTAACCTTTTTTCACCAGATTTCATGATTATTTTTGCCAATTTAACCACATTCACCATTTGTCATGTCCTTTATTTACCAGTTTAAACTAATTGTTTTGGTAATACTTGAAGTTTTATACATAAGACTGTCATTAAGTGTCGTTCACTAAATTCTGGCACCTTTGGAGCTATGTTGGCATTTTGTGGGTTAGGTGATTTAGGTTAGACCAGATTTCATGATCATTTTTGCTCATTTAACCACTATCACCAATTGTCATGTCCATTATTTACCAGTTAAAACTAAATGTTCATACTTTTTTTTCTGCCACTTTTAAGCTAATATTGACACTTTGAATCCTTTACTATGTCAGAAAGTCTTTGTGTTAACAGCTCTTTTATTTTGAAGTCGCTTAGTAGTGATGTCACTTCCTGTTTGAGCGCGTCCAACGTCAGTAGTAGCGCTGTGTGTTAGACCATGAGGGCCCTCCGTGTGATGACTGAGTTACAAACCACACACACTCAAACATACCTACAAAGATTTGTACCTTCACCACCATCCCTGCCAGTACACTAACTACAATAATAAATATGCTGGTAACAAATTCTCTCTGACCGGAGCCCTGTTGAAGAAAACTGTCAGACAGTATCACAACCACGTCTGTTTTGATCCACTCTAATTTGAAACTTTTAACCAGTTTCTGTGGTTTTTAAAATCCTATTTCACCACCTTTTCCACTATCTTTGGTCACTTCATGTATTTTTGCTACGTTAATCCCATTCCTGTCACTTCTTCATCAAATTTCAATGCATTTTCTGCATTTTTTCATTTTTCAAGACATTTATAAATTGTTTCCATCACTTTTCCACCTATTGTTGCATGTGTTGACACATTATTATCACCATATTTCATGCTTATTTTTGCCATTTTAACCACATTCACCATTTCACATTTGTCAGGTTAAAATAATTGTGCCAACTTTTTTCTGCCCACTCTAATTTGTAACTTTTAACCAATTTGTGTGGTTTTCATTCCAAAAATACAATTTTTAATGTATTTTTGCAACATTACTCCCATTCCTGACAGTTCTCCATCACATGTCAATGCATTTTTTTCATCTTTCAAGACATTTATAAATTGTTTCCATCACTTTTCACCATATTTCATGCTTATTACTGTCAATTTAACCACATTCACGACTTGACATGCCCATTATTATGTTAGTTTAAACTCATTGTTTGCCACTTTTAATCAAATATTGACACTTCGAACCCATTTTACCACTTTTTCTGTCTGTTTTTATCCACTCTAATTTACAACTTTTAACCAATTCTGGTTTTTAAAATCTCATTTCACCACATTTTCCACCATTTTTATTCACTTTGAACCATTTTATTAGTGATTAAAACCATGATTTCCATCTTTAAGATGATTATAATAATAATAATAAACGTTCCTGGATAACAGTGGATATTATTCAGATGAATAAATAAATGTGGTTATCACAGATTCATAGAACAATGGACCATCATTTTACTGACTTTATGGATGGACCCCAAAAATGTTGAAAACCCCTGAATATGAGATTAAATCTCACTGAGTTTTTTCCATCCCTGATGTCTGACAGTAAACAGATTCATTCCACCTGCATCAGTAATCCACTTACACACACACGCACGCACACACACACACACATATACTTATACATGTATATATGTACATGTATATATGTACATGTACATATATACATGTACATATATACATATACATATACTTATTCATGTACATATATACATATACATATACACATATACTTATACATGTATATATGTACATGTACATATATACATGTACATATACATATGTGTCTGAGTCTCTGTGAGTGAACATTGTTCTCTGTAAAGGAAAAAGACGTGTACTAACAAAGAGAAAAGGTTTGAAGCTTATACCGACGGTTAGTTCAGAGGGTCCCAGTGATTGAAGTGTGTTTCCATGGTAACAGGAGTACCTGATGAAGGAGGGGAAGCTGAGCCGTGGAGCTCTGAGGATGATTGGAGATCTGCTGAATGAGAACAGTCTGTTCTACACATCCCTCATAGAGACGCTGTATATACAGGCAGACATCAACGACAACACTGAGTAAGACCTGCTACAGTACACACACTGTATAGTTTATCACTGTTTGTCTGACTCACAATCACAATAGCTGCTTAAATATCCATGTGTTTTACTGTAATGTGCAGTTTTTTGGCTGAAAACAATAACAAGAGTGTGAATAGCAAAATTAAATCACTATGGTGATCAGCTGTTTTGTGGAGTCAGCATTTACAGACACGCCCAGTCATGCCTTTTCAGAGGCTAAAACTCTGACAAATAGGCGAGTTTGTGAAAATAAACATGAAATACTGTTGTTGGAGTTCTTAGAACAAATGGAAATGTGTGAAAAATAGCAAAAACCTGGACCTTTAACGTTTCATTTATTCAGACAACTTTTTTTACTTTGATCACCTGCCAGTCTTCCTCACTCATCTTACAGTGGTTTTTACTTTTTGTCTTTTTTTTAAATTCACAATTAAAAACACCAAAAAACAGTCACATATTTAAACGTGTTAAAATATTTAAGAAACGTAATTTGGTCGGTTTAAACTATCACGTCCCAGCAGCTCTGTCGTAAGGATTGTGAGTTAAGGAAGTGACGTAGTTTACGCACATGCTTTGAAAGGATCGGGCAGTGACACTAGCTAATGCTAATGCTAGCTAACGCTAAGCCAATGCTAATGCTAAGTTAATGCTGTGCAACACGGGCCAGCACCTGCATTTCCTTCAGGAAATGCAAATATTCTATTGACAACATAATTGTAATTGACTTTTGGGGGGAAAATAATCATTGTAATTTTAATTGTAATTGTCATCTTAATCGAAATTAAGTCGTAAGTGAACATGGTCAATTGAAGACGTAATTGTAATTGTTAGATATAATTAAGCCCAACCCTGGGGGAGTATCTTTAAACAGCTTTTGTTTCCATGACTACAAACTTTAAACTTGTAGAAAAACAAACTCTGACCACAGGAACAGCAACTTTGAATCTAAGACGTAAAAATCATCGTACACGAGTGCTTGGTGTCATGGCGACCATGTGACAACCCTGGAACACACTCAGTCAAACTGTTGTTTCGTTGCAGATACTTTGAGGTAACGGGGGGCTTTGAACGCCTCCCCCAGGCGTTCCTTCAGCTCCTAAACGCCACCGTCCTCCTGGACTCTAAGGTGAAGCTGATTAACCAAACTAGTGGATCTAACGTGACCGTGTCTTACCAGAGTGGGCGTGGCCAAGCCTCCCTGACCCACCTGACAGTGGACTACGCACTGGTTACAGCCACAGCCAAAGCCACCATCTTCATAGATTTCCACCCCCCTCTGCCTGGAGACAAGATGGAGGCTCTGCGCTCCGTTCACTACGCCAGCTCCACTAAGGTGGTGCTCAGCTTCAAGGAACGCTTCTGGGAACGCCAAGGCATCAGGGGGGGCAAGAGCATCACCGACCGGCCCTCACGCTTCATCTACTACCCCAGCCACAGCTTCTCCGGCACGGCGGCGGGGGCCCTGCTGGCTTCCTACACCTGCTCCGATGACTCCACCCTCTTCCAGGGGATGGGCGACAATGAGCTGATGGGCGTGGTCCTGGAGGACCTAGTCAGGATCCACGGGGAGTCTATCAGGGCCCTGTGGACGGGCGGGTTGGTGAAGAAGTGGGGCCTGGACCCCTACAGCCTGGGGGCCTTTGCTTTGTTCACGCCCTACCAGCAGGTGCACCACGCCCACGACCTCTTCCAGGGGGAGGGGCTTCTGCACTTTGCAGGGGAGCACACGGCCACGCCCCATGGGTGGATAGAAACGGCCATGAAGTCTGCCATCAGGGCCGCAAAAAACATCAACAGCCTCACACTTTAACCCTGCGTATTTTCAACGTTTATCAATCTAAAGATTATAGTGACATCATGACTTTTCCTAATTTGATGGGTCAAGTGATTAAGCATAACATCATCATCATGATATTGTTTAAATTGGGGTCAATTTGACTCCAGAGGAACAGTGTGAGAGTCATAAATGTTCATCTCAAATTAGAAAAGATTTGGGTGAAAGATTTTCCAGATCCAGTAACTGTAAAAGTGAAAGTTTGACCTGATGGTGGCGCTGCAGTAAAGGTCAAAGATCATATAATCACCACAACCAATAGGGTTCAAACTCTAGATTTGGATGAAAACTATTCCAGATAAATTAATTGTAATGTAAAAGTTTACAAGGCAAATATCCTGGAGTCAAACTGACCCCGAGAATAAAATGTGATATTTGAGGATAATTAACAGGGTTAATGATGATCTCATCCAGGGTTTTTCAACCTTTTTTGAGCCGAGGTTAATTTTTTCATTTAAAATAATCCCAAAGCACAGATACCACTCACTGAAAGTGTTAAAAAATGTAACTTTGTATCCTTTAATAACAATATACAGTCATTATTATCATTATTCTTTTTTTCTAATTAAAAGTGCTAATTAATCTGCAGTCATTCTTATGTTTTTAAATGGAATCAAATAAACAAAATTATTTTACATTTTCCAAACAAGTGCAACTAACAATTGGTATCTTATATTTACATAATATATAAAAATATTATCAATAAAATGTTTTGTTATGTATTAAATGTATTAAGAGTTTGATGTTTAATAATGAGGTGAATCTAGTTCATTAAGTGTTAACTTTATTTTTTCATAACTTCCAATATCATTCATGCTCTCAGTTTTTTTTTAATTTAATTTTTGTTAAATCAGGGTATTCTGTACGGAACCGTATTACATTTACTTAAAAAAAAACTGCTTGTTATGCATAATTTTTTTTCCGGTTTTATATCCATGGAACACGTCATATTTGTCCAACTGATCCTGGAGAAACATCTCTGTGTCCCTCAGATCTGAACGTTTTTTAATTCTGAACAATAACTCAGATGCCTCATTACAATGCCATCAATATTATAGTTTAAATATATCTATACTATCTCCCAGTGTCGTAAACCCAGTTAAAAATACATTTTTATTAAACAAGTCGGCCATGTTTGCTCTCAACAAAGGAAATAAATGTATCTGGTATTTAAAATGTCCTCTAAGCTCAGAAAATAAATAGTCTGAGAAACAAGGAAAAAATAATCAAAAAAACAGAAGAAAAAAAAAATATATATATATAAATAGTTTTTTTTCAGCTTGTTGACATTTTAACAATCTCTACCAATGATCCTCGCTGGTCACGCATGTGCAGTTCCAGAGTGTGAAAAGGCTAATTCAGAAAAAAAACAGCACGAAAAAACAGAAAAAAGAAAGTGTCCAAAAAACAAACCAATAAAAATTATATTATTCAGAAAAAAACGCTTTGTTTGTTTGCTTTCAATAAAGAAATAAATGCATCTGTTGTTTCAAACACACTAAGCTTAAAAAAACAGAAGAAAAAATGTATCAGAAAAAACAAACCAAAAAAAATAAATATTCAGAAAAAACAGATTTCTTTTTCAAGTGAATGTAGAAATGTGTACAAAATCACAGAAGTATATTGCAATCAATAAAAAAATCAGTGTCCACAGTTATTGAGTCATTAAATGCAACTGTTTATTTTGCATTACTGACACACACACACAAAAAAAAAAAAAAAAAACATGACAAAAAAAAAAATAACAGTTTCTAAATCCACATAAACTCTGACACATGCAGGAGGACACTGAGTTAGTCCATTGGCAGCACCAGAGGAAGCTCCTCCCACCACTGATGCTCTGCACCAATCACTGAGCCCCCCTCTGGACCATCTGTGTGAAACGGTTGGTGATGTTCAGGGTGGTGTCGATGAAGCGCTCCACACAGTTCACCAGACACGTCTCAGTCCTGTAGTCCAGCTTTGATCCTGGACTCTCTACACACTTATCCCAGCACACGTCAGTGAACGTGTGCACCTGAAGGAGGAGACACATCGGTTAGGGTGGGGTGGGGGGGGGCGTAAGGCTCCACAATTTTTCTCTTTTTAATCGTGATCATAATTTTGTCCTCTATCATTAAATGTACCTTTAAAATGTGACTCTGCTTCATACCAAACCAGACACTTTATTTATTTAGTCATCCAACCACCAGGGGGCGAACACATGATGAAGGCTTCATTAATCTAACTTAATAACTAGAGAGCAACACTTCAGCGGCTCTGTAAACTACAGACTGATGAGAGGAGGCATGGGGAGAGAAGAAAGTACAACATGTTGACTTGCTCTGGACTCAGCAACCTGCGGCTCTGGAGCCTCGTGTGACCCGACTCCACCCCGCGGGCATAAAGCCTGACCCAACCGGAGCCGACCAATTACGTTAAATTGTAGGCCTGAGCCCAAAGCAAACGCAATCTAAATGATTATTTTATTGAATGTATTAATGCTGGTAGCGCGGTTGAGGGGACGCACACTCATGCACCGCAGCTCTGTCCATAAGGTTTTGTAGCGTCTCACAGAACGTTGAAAAGGACGACTGTGAGTTGTTTACTCTACACAGACCTGTGGTTACTGTCGGCTGCTCCCGCACACACACACTATGGGGGTGAATCACTTCTAAACTCATACACACCAGTCTAACACACGTGTACGTGTCTAACTTTCACTAAACTTACCTAATGTCAGTAGTCAGGTGTAGTGACAGGTGTGGTGTGAGTGATGCTATAGTGATCATGTGACCTTCACTATGTAGCATCGTCTAAGTGTGTGTGAGTGTTGTATTCTGTCCAATCACAGCAATGATGTGACTCAGAGCCACTCTATGGACGGGTGTAGTGACACAGACTGTAACCAGACTAAATGGTGATCCGTTATACACTCAACACTCACCAGTTGCACATATGCACTAGAAAAAAACTATGTAATAGATGTGTAACTACAGAGTAACTTATACATTAACTACAGTAGGGCCGGGACAACGCGTCGACATCATTGATCTGCTTGTCGATAGCTCTGCTAGTCTACTAAAATCCACCTTGGACTCAATTGCCCCATTGAGGGAAAAAACTATTAAACGTCAGAGGAAAGCTCCGTGGTTTAGCTCTGAAACTCACACACTCAAACAGACAACCCGTAAATTAGAGAGAATGTAGCGCTCCAATAAAACAGAGGAGTCACGAATACTCTGGCAAGAAAGCCATAGTAAATACATGACAGCCTTACGACATAGTCCATCTACATACTACTCCTCACTAATTGAAGAAAATAAAAATAATCCGAGGTATCTTTTCAGCACTGTAGCCAGGCTAACACAAAGTCAGAGCTCTATTGAGCCCATGATTCCTCTAGCCCTCAGCTGTGAGGACTTTATGACATTTTTTAACCATAAAATTCACAAGATTAGAGATAAAATTAGCCACTCCCTGCCTTCACCTGGGCCTGCTGTACCATTAAATGTAAATAGGCCTAACCTAAACTGTTTCACACATATAGGACTTCAGGAACTTAACTCTATTATTTCATCCTCCAAACCATCGACCTGCCTTTCAGATCCGATCCCAACTAAGCTGTTTAAAGAAGTTATTCCCCTGGTCTGCCCATCTTTGTTGGAGACAATAAATATATCCCTATCAATAGGCTACGTGCCACAGTCCTTTAAAGTAGCTGTAATCAAACCCCTTCTCAAAAAACCTACTCTTGATTCCAGCACTTTAGCAAACTACAGGCCTATATCTAATCTTCCTTTTATTTCAAAGATTCTTGAGAAAGTTGTGGCAGCTCAGCTCTGTGAATTTCTTCAAAACAACAGCCTGTTCGAGGACTTCCAATCAGGCTTTAGAGCTCAACACAGCACAGAGACTGCTTTAGTTAAAGTAACTAATGATCTACTCTGGGCTTCAGATGAAGGACGACTCTCAGTGCTGGTTTTATTAGATCTTAGTGCAGCTTTTGACACTATAGATCACTATATTCTACTAGAGAGATTAGAGGAATTACTTGGAATCACAGGGACTGCCCTAAACTGGTTTAAGTCCTACCTATCTGATTGGTACCAGTTTGTACACGTGAATAATAAGTCTTCTGTGTACACTAAAGTAAGCTACGGGGTTCCTCAGGGCTCTGTGCTAGGTCCAATCCTCTTCTGTATCTATATGCTCCCCCTTGGTAATGTTATGAGAAAATACTCTGTTAACTTCCACTGCTATGCTGATGATACCCAACTGTATGTATCAATGAAGCCAGGTGAGACAAATCAGCTATCTAAACTTGAGGCCTGTCTAAAGGACATTAGGGCCTGGATGGACCAAAATTTTCTTCTTCTTAACTCAGACAAGACTGAGGTCATTGTACTGGGCCCACGACACCTTAGAGAAACCTATGCTAGCCTAACTGCCCTAGATGGCATTACTCTGGCACGAAGCACAACTGTTAGAAACCTTGGGGTTCTATTTGATCAGGATTTATCCTTCAACTCTCACATAAAACAAACTTCAAGAACTGCCTTCTTTCATCTCCGTAACATTGCTAAAATCAGATCTATCCTGTCTCAGAGCGACGCCGAAAAACTAGTCCATGCTTTTGTTACCTCTAGACTGGATTATTGTAACTCTCTTTTAGCAGGCTGCCCGAGCAAGTCGCTTAAGACACTTCAGCTGGTTCAAAATGCTGCAGCACGTGTACTGACTAAAACTAGGAGAAGAGATCACATTACTCCTGTATTAGCCTCTCTGCATTGGCTTCCCATAAAATATAGAATAGAATTCAAGATTCTTCTTCTCACTTATAAAGCCCTAAATGGACAGGCACCAGTCTATCTCAAGGAGCTTGTAGTGCCATACAATCCCCCCAGAACACTACGCTCTCAAAATGCTGGACTACTCGTTGTTCCATTTGTCTCTAAAAGTAGTATAGGAGGAAGAGCTTTCAGTTATCAGGCCCCACTTCTCTGGAACCATCTACCAACCACGGTTCGGGGGGCAGACACCCTCTCTACCTTTAAGGTTAGACTCAAAACATTCCTCTTTGGTAAAGCTTTTAGTTAGGAACCAGCTCATAGCTCATAATTAAGATGCAATAGGCATAGACTGCCGGTGGGGGGGGGGGTCTGGCATGCTCGGTTGGAGAGAGGTTGGAGAGGGCGTTAAGAGAGAGGTCATTTAGGTTAGAGAGGGACCGGAGAGGGTCCCATTCCTCTCTCTAACACTCCCTCTATGTCTGCTTCTTCCCTTGTGTGTTTGCTCCTGTTCTCCTTCTGGCTTTTGTCTTGCAGGTCCGTGGGATCCTCAGTGTGGAGTTACAGAGTCTCAACAACTCTGTCTCCACCCTTTCCTCTGCACACACCCAACACAGCATAACGTGGATGGCTGTTCATCATAGGAATGGGATCCACACAAGGTTCCTGCTGCTTAACAGAAGGTTTTCCTTGCCGCCATGATGAATTCATGTTGGGTGTGGGATACATATGTATGTGTATATACGTATATATGCATATGTGTGTATCCTTAAACTGAAGAGTCCGTCCTTAAGACTGCTCTACTGTAAAGTGCCTTGAGATACCATTGGTTATGATTTGGCGCTATACAAATAAAAGATTGATTGATTGATTGACGTCGACGCAATAAATACGTTGATGCAAATTGTGCGCGCCAATGCGTCGTCTGACCAAAACAAAGATGGCGACGCTGGAGAATAACTAACGCGAGTGGCGTTTATCGGACATGTGTGTATCCTTGACCGGACGGCAGCGCGTCTATTGGAGTTTTTTCCTTTGCAGTCTGACCTTTTATTTTAAAACACACACACACACACACACACACACACACACACACACACACACACACACACACACACACACACACTTCATTTTAGATTTGTAAATCAACATGTACAAAGTACTTAAAGTCAATTATTGGGGAGATAATCGAATCGAACTGGAAAAAATTAATCGTTAGATTAATCGATGCATCGCAAAAAAATAATAGTTTACCCCAACGCTACTACAGAGTAATTAGAGACAGGTTAGAACAACTAGTAGAGTACAAAGTAACTAATAAAAAATAAACAATAGACACCAACCTGAGCCTGAAACTGAGCCTTCTGCTGCTCCACAGCGATCATTCTCTGTAGCTCCGAGGCTTCGGCTTTTTCTGACGCGCTGAGCTGATCGAAGCTCTCCATGGTCCGGGTCCAGGTACCGTACACAGTCGGTGTGTCCTATGGTCTGTCCGTGGAGAGGAAGCTGTGGTGACCTTTGGTCCTGTGAGAGTGACCGCTGCTCAGACTACGTTACAGCACCTCTGCTAGCAGCGCCATGCACCCACATGCAGCAGCTAACACAGGATGTGACGTCACATGCTTCTTCTTCTACGGCTTATTTACTGTAGTTTGCTTTTGTTTTTTTTAAACGAGTATTTTAACATTTATATACACACATCAAACTAGATCTTTAAAAAATAAAATAAAAAATCAGACACAAATAATGAAAATCCGATCCACATATCCAAGCAGCAAAATAAAATAAAACACAAAACAAAACACATTTTTTAAAAATTAAAACATAAGAAAAATAATAATAATAATAAAAGTTATAATAATATTTTTTACAGGGGTTATTCAACATACAACATTAAAACTTTGGACTGTCTCATTGCGCTAGTTGCCAAATATCATCAAATTGTGACATAGAAATTTCTTGTCCTTCAAAATGCAACCAAATTTAACAAAACTGTAATCAAACACAGCCAAATAACATGTTCGTCACACTATGGATTCGACTGAGTACGTAATGAAGTAAGACTTTACATACTAAAGTAATAAAGTAATAATTATATATATATATATATATATATATATATATATATATATATATATATATATATATATATATATATATAGATATATATATAATATTAATTAATAATAATAAAACTTAAATTATTTGTATTACATTTTCATTCATCCAAACCTGACACTTAAATCTATATCTAAACTTAAAAATATATTATTATTATTATTATTATTATTATTATTATTATTATTATTATTATATTATTATTATTATTATTATTATTATTATTATTTAATACCACCACCAAACTTTATTCCCTATTTTTTATTTCCGTAAAATAGGCCAAACCAACCGGATGTAGACGCTTTTCGTGCATGAAAGGATCAGGTAGATGAACGTATCGGGCAGTGACTGTGGACGAACAAGAAATGTCTGGTTTGTTGTTTTTAAAATTACGAGTTAGACGAAGCTAATTATGATTATTTGTTTACGTATTAAAAATATTCTGACGAGGTTTTATTTATTTTTAATTCTATTCTGACCAGGTTCAAAATTATAAACGTTGAACGGTGACGTAGTAAGTACTTCCGGGTTAATGTGGTGACCTTGGTGGTAGTTCATCATGGCGGCCGTCATCAGGTTGAGCTCTGTGTGTCGCAGAGGATTTAAACGTGAGTAGTGCTGTCTTTGTGTGGGTGGGTGGTTGTGTGGTTGTATGGGTGTGTGTGTGTGTGTGGGGGTGTGTGTGTGTGTGTGCGTGCGTGTGTGTGGCTGTGTGTGTGTGTGTGTGCGTGTGTGTGTGTGTGTGTGTGTGTGTGTGTGTGTGTGTGTGTGTGTGTGTTTAGCTCTTCCTGCTCAGCTTCAATCCACAAACAAACATGTCTTATAGAACATCAACAATGACTCATTAGAGTTAATTATGACAGTTATTCCTTCCTTCAGTCCGGGTAACGCTCACTGCGATACCCGGACTGATACACGGGGCATTTTAGGACATGTCCGCTCCTCACCGCCCTCTACTGGTGAATAATCTATAAGTGGGAACTATCTGTTTTATTATTGCTAGTACAGTGCCTGTCAGAAGTATGTATTCATATAGTGGGAGGAGCTTAAGTAGAGTTGTCAATTTTGGCCATAATAATAACAACATATTTAATAACATTATAAAGGGGTTTATTTGCAGGTGCAAAGTAAAATAGTGTGTACAATTTCTCTGGTTTAATTCAATGACACATGCGCATGATGAATGTGTCGGGTTTTTTTTTTTTACTAATTTTTTTAGTTTTTTCGTCTGGTGTATTTTTCTGTAATGTTTGTTTTTTTGGAGTTATTGTGTGTAATTTTGTATCTTTCTGTTGTGTTTTTGTGCAATTTTTGTTTGTAGTTTTTTGTTGCCATTGTAGTGTGATTCAGGAGTCATTTTGTGTATTTTTGTATCTTTTTTAGTGTAGTTTGTGTGCATTTGTTGTCATATTATTGTATTTTTTTCAAAAAACGGTGTGTGTGTGTGTGTGTGTGTGTGTGTGTGTGTGTGTGTGTGTGTGTGTGTGTGTGTGTGTGTGTGTGTGTGTGTGTCTCTATACCTGGGACTCTAATCTCCTCCGTTGGTTCTGTCACGCGCTGCTGATAAATGTACAGCTTTCAACACAGCAGCCATTGCCATCAATAACTTCAGGGTGAGGTCTAACTAACATGAAAATAAACGTTTTGAGTAAATAAGGAACAGTAAAAAAGTATTTTTTCCACAGGAGCTCTGGCACACACCGGAAGTGAGCTGTGTAGTGAAATAGATATAGATGGTGCGCTAGCGCCCCCTCACACTCTGAGGTCAAAAGCTGAAAAGGTTTCACTTAAAATTAAAATAAACATTTGGAAATGACCAAATTACTCCAAAATAATAGATGCACAAACTTGGGGTATTTAAAAACCGTTGACAAAGTTTCAGGTCGAACACGCTCCACGTCAGGGAGATATTTGCTCCACAGACACACGCACACACACACACACACACACACAGACAGACCATCAGAATCAACTTTATTAACCATCTAATGTATGTTATACACATGAGGAATTTGACTTGGTGAACTGTGCTCTCTGTAATAATGTAAACATTAAATAATAACAATTAACTAGAAAAAAATATAAACATAAATATAAACAGTAATTAGACTAATGTGCAAAACTAAATAAAATAATATAACAAGATAAGATGATAATAATAATAATAATAATAATAATAATAATAATAATAATAATAAAATATAATAATAATAAGATAATAGTACAGTGATGAGTAGTGCAGGAGAACATTTAAATTAAATATTATGTACATGAACATTCACAGTGACAGGTTGATCCAGGGTTGTTATGTTTAGTTTCAGGGTTATTTCACAGAACCAGGTCTGACACTCTATGACTGTTTAGTGTTGATCACAGTGACAGCCTGGGGGAAGAAACTGTTTTTATGGCGGGTAGTTTTTGCGTACAGTGATCTGTAGCGTCTGCTGGAGGGGAGGAGTTTAAACAGATTGTGTGCAGGGTGTGAGGGGTCTCCAGTGATGTTACCTGCCCGTTTCCTGACCCTGGACAGGTATAAGTCTTGGATGGAGGGCAGATCAACACCAATGATCTTTTCTACAGTCCTGATTATCCTTTGTAGTCTGTGTTTGTCTAGTTTGGTTGAAGATCCAAACCAGACAGTGATGGAGGTGCACAGAACAGACTGAATGATGGAGGTGTAGAACATTATCAGCAGCTCCTGGGGCAGGTTGAACTTCCTCAGCTAACGCAGGAAGTACATTCTCTGCTGTGCCTTTTTCCTGGTTGTGTCTATGTGGGAGGTCCACTTCAGGTCCTGTGAGATTGTGGATCCCAGGAACCTGAAGGAGTCCACGGTAGCCACTTTGCTATTCAGAATGGTAAGGGGGGTGAGTGGGGGGGATTTCTCCTGAAGTCCACTGTCATCTCCACAGTCTTGAGCGGGTTCAGTTCCAGATGTTTCTGACTGCACCAGAGATCCAGCTGTTCCACCTCCCGTCTGAAGGCAGACTCGTCCCCATCCCTGATGAGACCGATGACGGTGGTGTCGTCTGCAAACTTCAGGAGTTTCACAGAGGGGTCCCCTGAGGTGCAGTCATTGGTGTAGAGGGAGAATAGCAGTGGGGAGAGAACACACCCCTGAGGGGCGCCAGTGCTGAGTGACCGGGTGCTGGATGTGATGCTTCCCAGCCTTACTTGCTGCTTCCTGTCAGACAGGAAGTTGGTGATCCACTGACAGGTGGAGACCGACACTGTGAGCTGGATGAGTTTCTGGTGAAGGATGTCCAGGATGATGGTGTTGAATGCAGAGCTGAAATCCACAAACAGGATCCTAGCGTAGGTCCCTGGGGAGTCGAGGTGATGCAGGATGTAGTTCAGTCCCATGTTGACTGCATCCTCGACAGACCTGTTTGCCCGATAGGCAAACTGCAGGGGGTCCAGCAGGGGTCCTGTGATGTCCTTCAGGTGGCTCAGTACCAGCCTCTCAAAGGACTTCATGACTATTGACGTCAGGGCAATGGGTCGATAGTCATTGAGTCCTGTGATGGCAGGTTTCTGTAGCACTGAGATGATGCTGGAGCTTTTGAAGCAGGAAGGTACTTCACACAGCTCCAGTGATGTGTTGAAGATCTGTGTGAAGATGTGGACCAGCTGCTCAGCACAGGCTTTCAGGCAGGAGGGAGATACTCCATCTGGTCCTGGAGCCTTTTTGATCTTTTGTTTCTTGAATAGCTGGCACACATCTCTGTCATTGACCTTCAGGCCAGATGGGGGGTCAGAGGGTGAGGGAGGGGGGGGAAGTGGGGGGAGCAGGAAGGACAGAGTCCAGGTGATGGGCTGATGCTAATGAGCTGATGCTAATGAGCTGGGGGGTGGGTGTGAAAACCTGCAGTAGAAGCAGTGATGTGCCGTGACCACTAGGGTTTGGTAGGCACGTTGTAAATGTAGACCACCAATGACAATTTGATATGTTTCTGCTGTCAAGTGTTAATTCAATTCAATTCAACTTTATTTGTATAGCGTAATTTACAACAAAGTCATCTCAATGTGCTTATCAAAATATGAAATTCATAATAATAAAGAAAAAACCCAATAAGATCCACATGAACAAGTGTTAATCTAACAAAATCAACATCATAAACACCATTAAAGAAACATAAACAGTTATTTAATATAGCCTCCATACTCTCCAACAACATATATCTCATGACACGACAGCACATCTGTTGTTTGTGTTGGAAACACAGAAACATGGAGAAAATGACAACAACAACAACTCAGAACATCCTCAGTGAGGAGCATCCACAAAGTCAATCCTTCTTTTTGTTCCATTCACTGTAGAAAATACCAACAATGTTCTGACCTTAGCTTTGCTGAAGGTCTGGTAGCTCAGGTGTTGGTCTCCATCTTTTAAAAGATGTTGTTTTTCCTCTAAACAAAGTTTCTTTATCGTCTCTAGCGCTGTCATCCTGACTGTAGTGTTATCCCACCCAATAGCTAGAGAATGTAGCAGCAGTGGTTACATGGCATCAATTCACTAATGCACTGTGAACGTACGTATAGCATTTAGCATAGCACGGTTACGTCCAAAGGCAGCTCTCTACACTGCCTTTACACGTAAATGGTTGTCATCTTGGGGAACTGACTGCGCATGCGCAAACACATAAAAACACACAATGGGAACAGAGGCAGAGCAGCAATGTGCTTTTGTGAGGGGGTGTGGCCTCCCTCAGCTTTACAGTGGAGTGAGACTGTGCAGCTGTTCCAGGAAATAGCGCTGTTTAGTAATTTGGGCTATGAAACGCACAAAATGCTGACACTTTCAAACTTAAAGGTACTGTAGGCTATTGGAAATAGAAAAATAAATAATTTATAATTATATGATAATTAAGAAAAAAAAGAAAAATTATAATTAAAACAATTAGTCAAAATATCAATTCACCCTTGGGTAGGCACTGCCTACCTTGCCTACCCTGACGGCACGTCACTGAGTAGAAGCTATTCAGGTCTTCAGCCAGTCTATTGTCACCTGCAGGGTGGGGGGAGGGTTTCCTGTAGTTAAATGGTAAATGTTAAATGGACATGATTTATATAGAGCTTTATCACCACTGAAACAGTCTCAAAGCGCTTTACATATCAGCTCATTCACCCAATCACTCTCACATTCACACACCAATGGGACAGAACTGCCATGCAAGGCGCTAGTCGACCACTGGGAGCAACTTAGGGTTCAGTGTCTTGCCCAAGGACACTTCAACACATAGTTAGGTACTGGGATCAAACCCCCAACCTCTCGATCAGAAGACGACCCTCTACCACCTGAGCCACGGTTGCCTGTTAGTGACCTCACGCAGGCCTTTCCACACTTCTGAAGGGTCTTTGTCTGAGAAGCTTTGTTTTAGCTTCTCAGTGTAGCACCTCTTGGCTACCATACTTGAATTATAGTATAGATTAATAATTATAACGTATTTATTTTAATAGCAACACCATATACAGAAAACAGTATATAACAGACATAGGCAACTGCATTGCAGGAAAATTCATCAAAAGAAAAGAGAAAAACACAGAAAATACCTAAACACACAAAACTACTACAAAAATGAACAAAATTACACAAAAGACAAGAAAAACATAAAAAATGACTCAGCAAACCCACAGTACTAACAAATAAGCAAAATAACAACAGAAAAAACAAATTACAATATGACTCCAAAAAACATATTTTACAGGAAAAATATACAAAAGGACACAGAAATGCACAAAATGCCTCATAACGAGCAAAACAACAAACATACACAGAATGACTGTAAAAACTCTTTGTTCTTTCCTGTATTAATGCTCAGATCACTCATTATTCTAATGCTGACATGGACATTGATCATGTGACCTTCTGATCAAACAAACACATTTTTGTGGCCCACTGTGATAATAGTTGTTTACCTCTGATGTATAATCACAGATCATCAGCCGCTCCGTCTAAAATAAGGTCATCATACGCACTGATGTGATGGAAACAATAAACATTATTTAGTTGTTTAAGATCATTTATTGTTTTCATTGATTCAGTCATAAACCAACATACAAGAACATGTTGCTTCTCGTGTCAAATATTCACTGAGATGAATTCATTACAAAGTCCTTTAATTAGGTTTTATTCTAACGTGTCAGTGCAACAGTTTGTGACACAATCACCTTTATCTGACCCTCCAAAGTACAGCCAATGAGTTCACCATTATGGAAAGAGGCTGGACCATGTTTACAATTTAATAAATCCTATATGATACTCTTTAGGTTCACTCAGAGTGTGTGTGCGCGTGTGCGTGTGTGTGTGCGTGTGTGCGTGCGTGTGTGTGTGTGTGCGTGTGTGTGTGCGTGTGTGTGTGCGTGTGTGCGTGCGTGTGCGTGTGTGTGTGCGTGTGTGTGTGTGTGCGTGTGTTATCTGGGTTGCAAAGGTTTCCAGTGTTTGTATTTATGATGTAATCTAAAGTCTCTCTCTCTCTCTCAGCTCTGTTGTACCAAAGTGCGTTGCTGGCTCGGCCACTGGTTGTCGTTCCCAAACACCGGGATCAGCGCCACCTGCTGGCGGCTCAGATCCACTCCTCACAGACTCTCTACGGTCAGTGTGAACACTGTTCAATGAAGCTAATAAAGCTGGCTGTAATCAGAGGGTCACTGGTTCTAATTCAACCTGGATCAAGTCCTTTAATGTAATAAAGTTTCATTCAAAAAGTAGTAACATTTAGTTTAAACTAGCAAACAAATGGTGAATGTGGTTAAACTGGGAAAAATAATCATGAAATATGGTGAAAAGTGTAGGGGAACAAAGGATGATTAATATTCAAAAATATTAATTATTAAATTTTAATATGTTCGTTGCCAGAGGTGTCATCTAGAATTGAGTTTTAAGTGTCCTAGATCACTTTATTTTAATTAATTGTTACAGTTCCCTGTTTTTGTGGTGGGTTCTTGACGTCAGAATAGAGGTTTAATAAAGGTTTAAATGTCAATAAAAACACAGCGTTTACAATATGTACATGTTTATTTTACAGGCTATTACCACGATGATAGATTAGGCAGTTTCACAATCATTCACAGTTATTTTGACTCATTGATATCACACAAAATGTACATTTTAACACAGATGTATGGTATCTACACATTCTGAGTGTTTTAGATGTTTGTGTGAATTTGGGATTTATAGGGATTTCCTAACGCTCTGAGGAAGAGGAAGAAGGAAAATGGAAAGTTAAAGTAATGAAATTAATAAAACTTTACCAAAATGAAAAATATGGACTATGAATCTAGAATTTTCGATTGAGAGAATTTGTTAAGTTATAAACCACCTTTTTGCCAGAATTGTGTGTGCGTGCAGTTTTACCCTCCTTTGAACAGGCGTGATGATGACAGCTCCTTCTGCGTAACCAGCAGTGTGTGGGGAAAAAGCTTTTCCTGCGTTTTTCCGAAGACGTTTTCCGCTCATTCACTGTACGGGCCCGCGGGATACTGTCGGCCTGGCTGGGGTTCTGGTTCTCCTACACGGCACCACTCCTGGACGTCGATGGGTAGTTTAACTAACATGTTCTCCAATCAAAGATGCTAGAGTTCGTTAAAGCTTACTCATGGGAGGCTATAAAAATTGATTTGCTCCAAAAATTAAAAACTGCTTGGTTAATTTCAAAAATGGAGATAAACCTTAAAGTTAGTCATTGTGAGAATGGCTGGTAGCCACTTCCTGACTAGAGAGAAGTTCAATCAATATCTCAAAAATTCAGCATCACTAAACTGAATAACATCTAACTGTTAAGTCAGATGCAAAGAGGACTAGACAGAGACGTAAGAGAGAGACGTAAGAGGGGTAAGAGAGCGTGATAAGGGGGAGCGAGGCCTTTTATAAACATGTCAAGAGCTTATCTGATTGGTCAAAACACATCTGCAGTGTGGGAATGAGTGAAACCTGATTGGCTGGCAGAAAGAAGCGGGAGGCTTAACTTTCCTGTAAAGAAGACAAAATGGTGGGGCTATCCCCACATGTGCTTCTTAAACAAAGAGTCATAAAACTAGATAGGGTGTTACCATGTTAGGTCTAAAATGGAGCATGGGTGTGTGCCAATTAATGAACCCTTGAAAAATGACTTTCAATTGATTATCCCTTAAATGACTGATTTGAATTATTTCTAGCTTTAAGCATAACAAAGGAGGACAAATACACTTTTGATCAATGATCATGGAATATGAAGTTATAAACATTTCCCTTGAAATGTGATGCATTAGTGCTTAAATATGTCAGATGGAGGCACACGATGAGTCTCTTTCCTGTAGACAAATGGTTAAAATCGAGGTCCCATGTCTGAAATTCGTTTAAATCACAGTTCTGCCTTTAAAGCATCAGATGGTGTATAGGTTTTATTTTTATTTCTTCCTTTTTAATCTTCATGTTGAAGAGGATGTCTCTGGTGTAGGGTGTCAGGTTACATCCCTGTTATCTCTGTGGGGTGTCTGTTCTTTGGGGAGGATGGGTGTCAGCAAAAAGTCTGCTGGAAGAAGGGCTGGGATTTGAAGAAATGTTCCTTGGTCCATTTTTCCATTGTCTGTTTTTGAGTCATAAAAGTGTAATAAAATTCCAAACGTGCGACAGTGTTTTTACCGCCTTTTGACCATCGACCAGGGTTCCTACAAAAGTGACAATAATGGGTCAACATATAAAAATGAAAATGCATTGAAAGTGGGAAAAATGTGCAGAAAAGACATTGAAATGTTATGTAGAAGTGTCAGAAATGTAGCAAAAATACATTAAAAGGAGCAAAAATATGGCAATAAAAAGTGATGAAAATAGGTTAAAATATGATCAGTTTGGTGGAGTTGCAGAAAAAAGATAAAAATAAACAAAAATAGGTTAAAATTGTTCAGAAAATATTCTTAGTTTATTGAAGGAATCTGGCGATCCCCTCCTCGTGTCTCATGACCCCAAGGTTGAGAACCGTTGTCCTAACTAACTGATCCCTGCTACACTGTGGATGCTCACTGCTCCTCGGGGAGGGGTTAATAGTTTAGAACTCATAACGTACAGTATATGTACCTGTACAAATAGAACAATAAAGGTTGATTATTGATTACTCATACAGACATAAATCAAAAGTTATAAACACAGTGTGCTTATTATTACAGTTTAACCCCACCCACACGTGTTCATTATATAGTAGTAGACCAATGGGATGTCAGGGCGGGACATGAGTCACATGACCAACATTAAAAATCAATGGAATAGTGACATTATCTGTTGGTTGTCATTTCTTTCAAAAAGTTGCTTTATTTAAAAAAAAAACAGTTTAAATGACTGAATAAATCTGATTATTTTATTTCACTATCTGTGTTTACTGTGTGTTATGATTTATTAAAGATCATTTTGTGTTGGTAGCATTTGCACGTTGTTTACTGTAAATGTGCTAACCTTAGCAGAGCTTATTAACATATGAACATCAATCCTAATGTCTTCAGTTGACAGCAGCTCAAAGTAGTGGACACACCTACTTTTCACGTCATGTTCTGGACACGTTCTTACCGTGTTGTTGTTGTTCCACAGGGGGTTCTGACTCTAAAGCAGCGTCTCTCCACTGGACAGCAGAGCGTGTTCTCAGCGTGCTGCTGCTGGCCATGGGCCCCGTGGCCTACCTCAGCCCCGGGCCCCTCATAGACTACTCCCTGGCTGCAGCGCTCACTCTGCATGGACACTGGTAAGAAGAACACATTCAACCTGTTCACTCACTCACACACCTGGGACAGCTCCATTAGTCGATCAGAAGTATCAGGATGTTTGGGCCAATCACTGATCAATGAGTTTAAAAACATCAGTCACTGATCTGATCACATTAGTGGGGATGGGTGCAGACTGAACGTCTTCAGACTAGCTGGTCCTGATTCACGTCAAATCAAACGCTACACGTTTCATATGTAAACACATCAGTGTAACGGTGAGGGAGAGTTTTCATGTAGAACATAGAGTAGCACACACACCAGCATCATGACGTCAGTAGCTCAGGGTTCCGTCAGATCCTTAAAAAGTCTTAAAAGGATTAAAATCATCAATCTAAAAATAAGGCCTTAAACGTTTCAAAACTCTTACATTTTACCTCATAAAAAATATGATTTTATTATTGTAATTAAATGGTACGACACTAGTTTTTAAAAAAAATAATTATTTACTGTAACATTGTGCAATCACAACAGCAGAACCAACAGTGACATGGTTACAGAGGGACTGTGAGATGATGCACGTCATGTTTGTAGAAACTTTTAACAACATGGAGAAATGTAAATTTAAAGAAAGTTGACTGTTCAACAAAGATGATCAAAATAATGGTTTTTATTTTTTGTATTTTTGTTGTTTTATAGATTTCTGGCTATTTTTGTAGTCATCTTGTTAGTTTTTGGAATGATTTTGATTATTTTAGTCTGTTTTTTTGTGTGTTTTACTGTCATTTTGTGTAGTTTAATGTGTTTACTTTGGGGGGACACCAGTTGCACATCTGCACTAGACAGTTTGTGTGTGTTTTAGGGGTCTGGGCCAGGTTCTAACAGACTACGTCCATGGGGAAACTAAGGAGAAGATGGCCAGTGCAGGTCTCTTCCTGCTCTCCACCGTCACCTTCGCTGGTCTCTGCTACTTTAACTACAGCGACGTGGGCATCTGCAGAGCCGTGGCCCTGCTGTGGAGCAAATGAACACCACTGGGACTATGGAACCAGACTGGGACTCTCAGTAGGATCTCCTCCATCTCAGGGTGGAAGCGGCCCCGCCCCCACAGACTGTAATAAAGTCACAGGTGTCCTTTGTAAATTGCTATGAATATAAACATAAATCTATCCTATTGATTGACGGGGTTTAATTGTTCTTTAAACGGCTTTATCTTCAGTCCAGTCTTAGAACACGTTTGTTAAACATCTCAGGCTTTGTGTCTCATGTTTCAGCTGCTTCATCCCTCCCATCAAAGGAGCCACTCTGATTGGTTCTCCTGGTATGGCTGCTGCAGAGATCAGAACCGTTAAGGATTTTAAAGTCATGTGATTCCATACAGCAGTGGTCCAGGTCACATCAGGTCAAACCTGTGGGAGTGGTAAAGCCAATCTTTGTGATAACATGCCTTTTATTATTATTATCACCATCTCTGTCAATGCACTAAATGTCTATTATTAGAGCTTAAAGGCCTCAGTTCTGAACTTTGTAAACACATTTCATACAAACAGTGGTTGGATGTACAGGAGCTATAATGTCACTGTCAGATGTTTCCCCATGACTGTAATCTATGAGGTTGTCATTGAAGGTTTTACGGTGTATTGTTAACGCAAGTATGAAATAAAGAGTTCACGCCAGGAGGAGTTTGAGATTGTTTCTAGGGGGGGGGGGGGGGGGGGGGGGGGGGGGGGCATAAAAAAAACCAGAATTAAATATATAGACCGTCTCCAGATTGGCCAGATAGTGCTCTACCTGCCCCCCACACACTGTTTATGGTACACATGCTGCATTGGGATGTTTGATTCAAGACGGCAACCCTCAGTTCAAACATGACTTTTTATTTTACAACTAGTGCTGGGACTTAAATGCGTTACTCACGTTTAATCAATTGAAGAAAAACAAAATAATGCAGTTAATCAGGGGTTTTTTTGCACTCTAAACAATGTGGAACCTTTCTCATTACATGAGTTCCCAGTATACCCATAAAACTGATGCACAGACCACAACACAAGAAACAGGAGAACCAGAGGAGAAGTCGTTGCTGTGTTTAAATAAAAACACTGGATGGAAAACTAAAGCACAGTTGAACATGTAGCAGCTAGCACCTCAATGCTAACATGTAGCAGAAGCACTTCAATGCTAACATGTAGCAGCTAGCACCTCAATGCTAACATGTAACAGAAGCACTTCAATGCTAACATGTAGCAGCTAGCACCTCAATGCTAACATGTAGCAGCTAGCACATCAATGCTAACATATAGCAGAAGCATTTCAATGCTAATATGTAGCAGCTAGCACTTTAATGCTAACATGTAGCAGCTAGCACATGAATGCTAACATGTAGGAGAAGCACTTCAATGCTAACATGTAGCAGCTAACACCTCAATGCTAACATGTAGCAGCTAGCACCTCAATTCTAATATGTAGCAGCTACCACCTCAATGCTAACATGTAGCAGTTAACACTTCAATGCTAACATGTAGCAGCTAGCACATCAATGCTAACATATAGCAGAAACATTTCAATGCTACAATGTAGCAGCTAGCACATGAATGCTAACATGTAGCAGAAGCACTTCAATGCTAACATGTAGCAGCTAACACCTCAATGCTAACATGTATCAGCTAACACCTTAATGCTAACATGTAGCAGCTAACACCTCAATGTAATAGCTAGCACCTCAATGCTAACATGTTGCCGCTAGCACATCAATGCTAACATATAGCAGCTAGCACCTCATTGCTAACATGTAGCAGCTAACACGTAAATGCTAACATATAGCAGCTAACAACTCAATGCTAACATGTAGCAGCTAGCACCTCAATGCTAACATGTAGCAGCTAACACCTCAATGCTAACGTGTAGCAGCTAGCACCTCAATGCTTACATGTAGCAGCTAACACTTCAATGCTAACATATCGCAGTTAACACTTCAATGCTAACATATAGCAGCTAATACCTCAATGTAATAGCTAGCACCTCAATGCTAACATGTAGAAGCTAACACCTTAATGCTAACATATAGCAGCTAACACCTCGATGCTAACATGTAGCAGCTAACACCTCAATGTAATAACTAGCACCTCAATGTTAACATGTAGCAGCTAGCACCTCAATGCTAACATGTAGCAGCTAACCCTTCAATGCTAACATTTAATAGCTAACACCTCAATGCTAACATGTAGCAGCTCGCACCACAATGCTAATATATAGTAGCTAGCACCTCAATGCTAACATGCTGCAGCCAGCACCTCAATGCTAACATGTAGCAGTTAACACTTCAATGCTAACATATAGCAGCTAACACTTCAATGCTAACATATATCAGCTAACACCGCAATGTAATAGCTAGCACCTCAATGCTAACATGTAGCAGCTAACACCTCGATGCTAACCAACCTCAATGTTACCAACTTCCGGCAGCTGAGCTGACAGCAGCAAAAGAGCAGAGAGGAGCTCACAGAGGAATTTATTTACGAAGCTAAGTAGCAAGCTAGCTAGCTACAAGTAGCAAGCTAATTAACAGAAGAATGGCTCTTTCCACAACAGAATACAGCAGTCTTCTCCAAAAGATTACTGAACTGTAGACTACAGTGCGAGGAATACAAGTAAACATTGAGGTTAATTGACACTGTGGATATGATAATAAACAGCGGAGTGGATAAAGCTAACTCGCTACCAGCCCGTGCTAACAAAGCTATCAGGCCTAGAGAGGATCATGTTCACATTGATAAGCCAACAGGTGTGAGTCCTCCCTGGAATACTCTGGGAGCTAAGCCTAAGAAAAAGTCATATCCACTTCAAAGGCTAACGGGCCGAGCAAAGCGCCCTGATATCAATAATGAGACGGACTGGCCTGCACTCCCTTCTCAGACTGTAGCCTCAACATCAACTCCCTTGTCTGCCCAGGCACAAAAGTGGACATCTGCTAAAGGCAGGAGTATCACCAAGTCACAAACCCAGTTTCATGTAGAACTGGGTAATCGATTCGCCCCACTGCTGAATGACCTAGGATCTGCTCTAATGAGGTCAACACACAACCTTCTGGAACTGTGAAGACTGAAAGTGCTTCAGGAAAACAAAAGCGACATGGTAGGCCAAAGCAACAACCTCACACACTGATAGTGGGAGACGTTTCTGTTAAAGATGCTCAGAAGATGTTTAGCAGCAACGTGAAAGTGATCTGTTTACCTAATGACACAGTATCAGACCTGGCTGACAAAATCTTGCATATTGTTGCAGATTACCCACGTTTGAAAAATGTTGTGATTCATTTTGGGTTAAATGATTTAGCCAAGGAGGAGTCTGAGGTGTTAAAGCAGGATTTCACCCATCTGCTAAAAACTGTGAGCTGTTTACAGCCTAAAGTGTTCATCAGTGGCCAGATACCTCCAGTCCACAAAGGAGATCTGAAATTCTCAAGGATTTACTCTTTGAATACATTTTTGTTTTCAGCTTGTGCTGCCCTTTCACTAAATTTTATAGAAAATTTTCCTATTTTTTGGGAACGTGGTCATCTTTTTAGAGCAGATGGACTGTGTCTAAACAAGGCTGGAGTAAAACTCTTCACATCCAACTTGTTTTACTTCACCAGTCACACTGCTATCAGTTCTGATAAAGACAGAGGACAACATGTACCATCGGAGAACAAAACAACAAGGAAAGAACATGGAGTCCATGAGCTTCCAGCAAGAAATCAAAATCACCAAAATGAAGAGGTCACTACTAATTAATGATTTTATTTTAACACATCACTTGGACTTTTTATTTCTTAATGAAACATGGTTGAATGATGGTATCAGTAATACTATTCTCAATGAAAGTTCACCACAAGACTTTATTTATTTCAATAAGTGTCGTACTTACAGGAAAGGTGGTGGAGTTGCTGCCATTTTTAAATCAATATTTCAGTGCAAAGAAATAACATTTGGTGATTTTATCTCCTTTGAATATATGTCATTCTTACTGAAGGGTGATTCAAGAGTTCTGTTTTTAGTCGTTTATAGACCCCCAAAATATTCTGGAGAATTCATGGATGAGTTTGTTGAACTGCTGTCAGTTGTATGCACTGAATACAACTTTTTAATAATAACAGGTGACTTAAATATTCATGTAGACAATAACATGGACAATACTGCCAAAGAACTGTATGCTTTAATGGATACTTTTGGTCTTACACAACATGTGACTGGTCCGACACACACTCAAGGTCACACTTTGGATCTGGTTATCTCTAAAGGTGTTGATATCTCTGCTGTTGATGTAAGAGACTTAGCTCTATCTGATCATTTCTGTGTCTTTTTTGACCTAGAGACTGTAACATCTGTTCACCCTAGTTATGTGTGTTTAAAGAAAAGGTACATAAATGAGAACAAGTGCACAGTTTATGGAAACCATAGCAAAAACTACCCGCCATAAAAACAGTTTCTTCCCCCAGGCTGTCACTGTGATCAACACTAAACAGTCAAAGAGTGTCAGACCTGTTTCTGTGAAATAACCCTGGAACTAAACATAACAACCCTGGATCAATCTGACACTGAGAATGTTCATGTACATACTATTTAATTTAATTTAAATGTTCTCCTGCACTACTCATCTATGCACTACTGCACTATTATCTTATTATTATATTTTATTATTTTTATTTTTATTTTTATACTATTATTATTATTATTATTATCTTGTTATTTTATTTAGTTTTGCACATTCTAGTCTAACTACTGTTTATATTTATGTTTATATTTATTATTATTTTTTTTCTAGTTGATTGTTATTATTTAATGTTTACACTATTAGAGAGAGCACAGTTCACCAAGTCAAATTCCTCGTGTGTACTGTCAGCTGGAAAATGCAATAAATTTTCTGTAAATTTCAATGAAAAAATACAATCAATAATGTCAAACATCAGAACAAACCAGCAAAATCACAAAAAGCTTGAACAGCTTCAACCACTGAGGGAGGAGTCAACTACAATGTTAGAGTTTATTACAGTGAACCCAAAAACAATAGAGGAAACTGTTCAGCAGCTGAATCCATCAACGTGTTGCCTTGACACAAAACCCTCAAACTTCTTTAAAACTGTTGTAAAGTCATTTATCACTGATTAGTGTCAGATAATTAACTGATCATTCCAATCAGGCACCGTACCAAAATCCCTGAAAGTAGCTGCTGTGAAACCTCTGTTAAAAAGAGAACACTGGATGCCTCTATACTGGCTAACTATAGACCAATCAGAACCTTCCATTCATGGCCAAGATCATTGAGAAGGTGGTCTTCAACCAACTGAGTCAATTCTTAACATTCAACAAAATATTTGATAAATTTCAGTCAGGTTTTGGTTCTCATCACAGCACAGAAACTGATCTGATCAAAGTGATCAATGACATAAGGTTGAACACTGATTCAGGAAAAGTATCTGTTCTCATTCTATTGGATCTAAGTCTGCATTTGACACTGTAGATCATACAATTTTGTTGCACAGATTGTAAACATGGGTTGGACTAAATGTTAAAGTAATGGTTTAAGTTCTACTTGGAGGATCAAAGTTATTTTGTAAACATTGTAAACTTTGAATCTGACAGATTACCAATGTCCTGTGGGGTTCCTCAGGGATCTGTTCTTGGACCTCTTCTGTTTAGCCTTTATATGGTTCCTTTAGGACACATTTTACACAACTGTAAGGTTGATTATCAGAGCTACGCAGATGACACACAACTATATCTATCACTGAACCCAGATGACTATGGTCCCATTGAGGTGTTGTGTGACTGTTTAGAAAAAGTAAACTGCTGGATGAGTGAAAACTTCCTTCAACTAAACCATGACAAGATGGAGGTGATTGTCTTTGGTAACAATGAAAAGAGGACTGCTGTCAGCAAGTATCTGAGTCTGGATCTTTAGAAGATAAAGACCAAGTCAAAAACCTTGGTGTTCTGATTGACTCAGATCTTACATTCAGCATCAGATCAAATCTATCACAAAAACATCTTCTACCACCTAAAGAACATCTCCAGAGTGAAAGGTTTAATGACTCAGAAAGATCAGGAGAAACTGGTCCATGCTTTTATCTCCAGCAGACTGGACTATTGTAATGGTCTTCATCAAACATCTACAGCTGGTTCAGAACGCTGCAGCTCAGGTCTGAACCAGAACAAAGAGGTCAGAACACATTAGTCCAGTTTTAAAGTCTTTACACTGGCTCCCAGTCAGCCTCAGAGGAGACTGTAAAGTTCTGCTGCTGGTTATAAATGTGTGAATGGGTTTGGTCCAGAATACATCAGTGACATGTTAGTCAGGTATGAACCCCAGCAGGTCTCTGAGATCTATGGACACAGGTCAGATAGTGGAGCCCAGAGCTCACAGTAACCATGGTGATGCTGTGTTTAGTTGTTATGCTGCAAAGTAGTGGAACAAACTGCAGCAGAGCTGAAGTCAGCATCACATGTGAACATTTTTAAATCAAAGTTAAAGGAACTATTTTTATCTACTGTGTATGATTGAGAGAGATTTATGATCATGTTGATGATTAAAGATTAAATCTGGGCTTTCGCCTTTAATTGGCCATGTAATGTTAGTACATTAATGGAATTCGTCCTCTGCATTTAACCCATCCCTGAGGAGCAGTGGGCAGCCATTTTGCGGCGCCTGGGGAGCAGTTCGGGGTTAAGGGACTTGCTCAACATCCCACAGTGATGGCCCAGGTGAGGCTTGAACTGTGTTTATTGATTTTAAACAGTTGAATGTTTTATCATGTAAAGCACATTGAGTTGCCTTGTGTATGAAATGCGCTATACAAATAAATTTGCCTTACCTTGCCTAACATATAGCAGCTAACACCTCAATGCTAACATGTAGCACATCAATGCTAACATGTAGCATCTAACACTTCAATGCTAACATGTAGCAGCTAACACCTCAATGCTAACATATAGCAGCTAACACCTCAATGCTAACATGTAGCAGCTAACACCTCAATGCTAACATGTAGCAGCTAACACCTCAATGCTAACATATAGCAGCTAACACCTCAATGCTAACATGTAGCATCTAACAATTCAATGCGAACATGTAGCAGCTATCACGTCAATGCTAACATGTAGCAGCTAGAACCTCAATGCTAACATGTAGCAACTAGCACCTCAATGCTAACATGTATCAGCTAACACCTCAATGTTAACATATAGCAGCTGCTAACATGTAGCAGCTAGAACCTCAATGCTAACATATAGCAGCTGGTAACATGTAGCAGCGAGAACCTCAATGCTAACATGTAGCAGCTAGCACCTCAATGCTAACACGTAGCAGCTAGCACCTCAATGCTAACATTTAGCAGCTAGCACCTCAATGCTAACATGTAGCAGCTAGAACCTTAATGCCAACATGTAGCAGCTAGCACCTCAATGCTAACACGTAGCAGCTAGCACCTCAATGCTAACATTTAGCAGCTAGCACCTCAATGCTAACATGTAGCAGCTAGAACCTTAATGCCAACATGTAGCAGCTAGCACCTCAATGCTAACACGTAGCAGCTAGCACCTCAATGCTAGCATGTAGCAGCTAGAACCTCAATGCTAACATGTAGCAGCTAGCACCTCAATGCTAGCATGTAGCAGCTAGAACCTCAATGCAAACATGTAGCAGCTAGTACCTCAATGCTAACATGTAGCAGCTCGTACCTCAATGCTAGCATATAGCAGCTAGAACCTCAATGCTAACCATGTAGCAGCTAGCACATCAATGCTCACATGTAACAGCTAACACCTCAATGCTAACATGTAGCAGCTAACACCTCAATGCTAACATATAGCAGCTAACACCTCAATGCTAACATGTAGCATCTAACAATTCAATGCGAACATGTAGCAGCTATCACGTCAATGCTAACATGTAGCAGCTAGAACCTCAATGCTAACATGTAGCAACTAGCACCTCAATGCTAACATGTATCAGCTAACACCTCAATGTTAACATATAGCAGCTGCTAACATGTAGCAGCTAGAACCTCAATGCTAACATATAGCAGCTGGTAACATGTAGCAGCGAGAACCTCAATGCTAACATGTAGCAGCTAGCACCTCAATGCTAACACGTAGCAGCTAGCACCTCAATGCTAACATTTAGCAGCTAGCACCTCAATGCTAACATGTAGCAGCTAGAACCTTAATGCCAACATGTAGCAGCTAGCACCTCAATGCTAACACGTAGCAGCTAGCACCTCAATGCTAACATTTAGCAGCTAGCACCTCAATGCTAACATGTAGCAGCTAGAACCTTAATGCCAACATGTAGCAGCTAGCACCTCAATGCTAACACGTAGCAGCTAGCACCTCAATGCTAGCATGTAGCAGCTAGAACCTCAATGCTAACATGTAGCAGCTAGCACCTCAATGCTAGCATGTAGCAGCTAGAACCTCAATGCAAACATGTAGCAGCTAGTACCTCAATGCTAACATGTAGCAGCTCGTACCTCAATGCTAGCATATAGCAGCTAGAACCTCAATGCTAACCATGTAGCAGCTAGCACATCAATGCTCACATGTAACAGCTAGCACCTCAATGCGAACATGTAGCAGCTCGTACCTCAATGCTAGCATATAGCAGCTAGAACCTCAATGCTAACCATGTAGCAGCTAACACCTCAATGCTAACATGTAGCAGCTAGCAGGGACAATGGTCCTGGTGGAGCAGACAGTGTCTCCAATCCACACTGACACTCAGACAGGGTTCAGAACCAATAATAAATCCATGAGTGACAAATGAACAAAGTCAGTGATAAATGATTGTAGTGACAGTCGACCACTCTGTGGTAGAGGATGTGGGCGGGGCTAGAAGGGCTGCTACAAATAGCATCGTCTGACCCAACTTATCAACTGTTATGTAGAAAAACTATTTTAAACTAAATTCATCATCTTCATCAGTTGTTCTGTTTATTTCATGATATTCACAGATATTATAAATATTTTACACTGTTCAGTTTATATTTCTCTGGAATGTTCTGGACTAAGTCATGTTTTTATTTTATTACAAAAACATTTGTTTTAGAAAGTTTACTAAAAATCCAGAAAAACATAAATATATTTTAGTTAAATATAAGTTAGTGTTTTTTAAACAATACAATCATAATGTTCTTTATTCATATTACACATTATGTTAGCACTCAGTGATGTAAATAATAAACATTATTTAGTTGTTTAACATCATTTATTGTTTTCATTGATTCAGTCATAAACTAACATACATTTAAACTGGAAAATGTTGCTTCTTATGTCAAATATTGTTAGACTATTAATTCAGATTAATTATTACAAAGTCCTTTAACTAACCTATATTGTAACGTGTGTCAGTGCAACAGTTTTTGACACAGTCACCTTTATTTAACCCTCCAAAGTTCATAGATATAGAAAGAGGCTGGACCATGTTTACAATTTAATAAATCCTTTAAGATAAACTTTAGGTTTGTTCTATACGACACCAGTCAGCAGATAAAAGGCTTTAAAAAAGGTCACTCAGAGTGTGTGTGTGTGTGTGTACAGAGCACGCACACACGTGTTTTAGTTGAGAAAAGTGATAAATCTTTCACACACTCCTAGGGCTGTACATTGCAATGAATCTGACGATACGATTTATCACCATACTAAACAATATGAATACGATATACACATCGCAATATTAATAATTAAAAATTTCATCTTTATAAGTACAAAATATTATAAAATACAATGAATTTCTTTTTTAATAAACTTGTGAGAACAAGTAAATAGTAACTAACTGTAATTAGTTAGTTACTAGTAATAGTAATTAGTTGAATGCAGTGCATCCGCAAACAATGTTTGTGCAAGAAACACCTCTGCGATTTCAGGCACCGCCCCGGGACCAAAGGACCAAAGGACCAAAGACCCTGGCTAGCCCCCCCCCCCCCCCACCACAACCGAGCAGCCCCCTCCAGATTAGACCGCCCCCACATACACACCTGAGAAAACCCCAAGGAGCCGAGGATCCAGCACACCTTGCCACCGCACCAACACCCCACCCCCAGGCACTCCGCCAGCACTCACCCCTCAAAACCCCACTCACGCCCCAGCACCCAACCCCCCAGGGAAGGGCAATGGGAGGGCCCTGACCGAGACCCCAACAGAGGGGCAGAGGCCCACGCCCAGGAGGCAACCTGCTCCGTCAGTGGACACCCATCGGGGACCGGGCCAAGATTCAGGTAAGACTGGACCCCAGGGACCCAGAGGGAACCTCTTAAGAGGTAGCACCAACAGCAGCTCCCCATAGGACGACAGCTGCATCCCCGGCCACCCAGATCTCCAGGAGGACGCTGCAAGCCGCC